>NC_142800.1:70813127-70955874 GCF_049724085.1 Artemia sp. Qi Xiang Cuo
TGCAACCCACACATCCCAAATCATAGGTTTCAGACACCACACACCTACGAAAGACTAAGAAATCCGGTTATGAAAAGTCGGAAATAGCAAATTACATATCCCAAATCATAGGTTTCAGACAACACTCACCTATGAACGGCTAAGAAACCTAGCTCAGAAAAGTCAAAAATAGCAAACTAGTCATCCCAAACTATAGGTTTCAGACAACAAACACCTATGAAAGGCTAAGAAATCCAGCTCAGAAAAGTCAAAAGTAGCAATCCACTCATCCCAAATCATAGGTTTCATACAACACACACCTATGAAAGACTAAGAAATCCAGCTCAGAAAAGTCAAAAATAGCAAACTACATATCACATATCATCGGTTTCAGTCAACAGACACCCATGAAAGACTATGAAACGTAGCTCAGAAAAGTCAAAAATAGCAGACTACTCATCCCAAACTATTGGTTTCAGACAACATTCACCTACGAAATACTATCAAACCTAATCTTAGAAAAGCATTAAATATCAATCTCTACAGCCCAAAACATATTTTTCTGACAAAACATACCTATGAAAGTCTAAGAAATCCAGCTCAGAAAAGTCGAAAATAGCAAACTACACATCCCAAATCACAGGTTTCAGCCAACACGCACCTATGAAAGACGAAGAAATCCAACTCATAAAAGACCAAAAAGCAAAATATAGATCTCAAATCATAAGTTTCAGTCAACACACACCTACGAATGGCTAAGAAATCCTGCTCAGAAAAGCCTGAAGTAGCAAACTACACATCCCCAATCATAGGTTTCAGACAACTCACATCAACGAAAGACGGGTGCTCGGGGAGAGCCTTTGAGGGTCTGTGGGTCCCTTGAGGGCGGGTGGTCCTTTGGGAGCTCGGGGGGACCTTTGGGGACGGGGGGTGGGGGTTGGGGGTCCGGGGATGGCATGTGGGGGTCGGGGTGGGCGTTTGGGTGCCTGGGGGACATTTGGGGACCGGTGGAGGGCCTGTGGGGCGCCGGTGGTCCTTTGGGAGCCCGGGGGACCTTTGCGGACCATGGGAGGGCATTTGGGGCAGGTGGGGGCCGGTGGTGGACCTTTGGGACCCCGTTGGTCCTTTGGGAGCTCGCTGGGCCTTGGGGGGGTCCCGGAGATGGTCTTTGGGGGTCTGGGTGGGCCTTTGGGGGCGCCGGTGGCCCTTTGCGAGCTTGGTGGGTCTTTGAGGGTCCGGGGGGACAGTTGGGGGCCTGGGGAACATTTGGGGACCGGTGGAGGGCCTTTGGGAGCTTGGGGGGGGGGGGGGCTTTTGAGGACCGGGGGCTTCCTTCGGGGTTGGGGTAGGAGGATTGGAACCCTTTGGGGTTGGGTTAGAGGACCTCACAACATTGTTCAAATGAAACTTGTGTATTATAAAGACCACACTCAAAACCTCTTCCAAAATCTTCTTTTAAAATGTCTCTATCTGTTTCGCTGAAATAGTTCCATAACCTGTCTAAAACGGTTTCGCTTAAATAATCCCTAAACGCAAATTCAGCGTGTTCCTTTGTTATTGGCATCTCTGTACTAATGCATTTCAAATTAATATGAAACCTTCTCGCGCGCTAAAACAATTCATCGCTAAGATGTTTCTTGCCTAATTGTTTCCATGGCCTTGGGTTATTAATATCCTTTGGAATTCGACCAGTAGAGCTGTTTCCGTGGCAAAGACATTAATGATTTTGGATCTATTCCTGGAGAAATGTTTCTAGGCGAAAATTTTTAAAGTCTGACAGATGATGTCATTGATTGATTGATCTGTCAAGAAAGGGAAAATTAATTTGTTGTTTCTAAGTGGAATTATTGATTCACGATAGGTGAATTGAGGTCGACAGCACAGGTGTTCTGACTCGTGACAGCATCACTTGGTTTATGGTTTTCTCAGTGAGAAAGTTCCTGTTTTTTCAAATTCTCACTGACAAAAACCATAAAAACAAAAAAAAATGTGAGAAAATTCCTGTTTTTCCAATTCTCACTGAGAAAAACCATTAAACAGACATGAATTGCTGTTGACATCCATAAATGTGACAAAGTCCCTGTTTTTCAAATTCTCACTGACAAAAACCATAAAACATCCATGAAAAACATCAAATAAATCGACCAACACACACATAACCATCCAAGAAAACATAAATAAATGTGACAAAATTCCTGTTTTTTCAAGTGAGAAAATTCCTGTTTTTTCATTCTCAGTGAGAAAACCATAAAACAGACATGAATTTCTGTTGACATCCATAAATGTGACAAAGTTCCTGTTTTTCAAATTCTCATTGACAAAAACCATTAAACATCCATGAAAAACATCAAATAAATCGACCAACACACATAACCATCCATGAAAACATACATAAATGTGACAAAATTCATGTTTTTTCAAATTCTCACTGACAAAAACCATAAACCACGTGGGTCTCGTGCCAATATATGGTGTTAAAAAAAGTTGTAGGTGGCAGCAGGGGTGAGGGATGGGGGGTCGGAAAGTCATAACATTTGGCAAATTCCTGTTTTTTCATTCTCAGTGAGAAAACCATAAAACAGACATGAATTGCTGTTGACATCCATAAATGTGACAAAGTCCATGTTTTTCAAATTCTCACTGAAAAAAACCATTAAACATCCAAGAAAACATACATAAATGTGATAAAATTCATGTTTTTCAAATTCTCACTGACAAAATCCATAAAACATCCATAATTTGATGTTGACATCCGAGAAAAACATCAAATAAATCGACCCACACACATAACCATCCATGAAAACAACCATAACTGCGAGAAAATTCCTGTTTTTCCATGTGAGAAAGTTCCTGTTTTTTCATTCTCACTGAGAAAACCATTAAACATCCATGAAAACAGACATAAATGTGAGAAAATTCATGTTTTTCAAATTCTCACTGACAAAAACCATAAAACATCCATAATTTGATGTTGAAATCCGAGAAAAACATCAAATAAATAGAACAACACACATAACCATCCATGAAAACAACCATAAATGTGACAAAATTCATGGTTTTTCAAGTGAGAAAATTCCTGTTTTTTCATTCTCACTGAGAAAACCATAAACCACGTGGTTCGTACGGGAGTAGCACCCCCCTCTCTACTGACTCGCTCTAATCTGGCAATGTTGTAAACTTCCGTCAGTATTCTATGCCCATATATGGTGCCCCGTCACGACCTTCTGCTGGGTTCCTACTTACGTCATATATACCTCAGTAGTGGTTGTATCGTTTTAAGTGTCTATGGTGCAGGCAAAATTACTCAAGGAACATACGATTGACAAAATATCATAAGATTGACTTCGTATTCATGAGTACATTTCAAGAGAATAGATTACATAATTCCCCCTCCAGGAGTGAACATATCGTCTTTATATCTGCAAGGCATGCAACATTACAAATGGATCATAGCTAATTATAAAATATGAAGAGTAATTAGTCTATTTACAAAAGGCGTTTTAAGTAGTATTATAATGCCAAGAGAACAAATGAACAACTTAAACCATCAAACGTGACTAGACCTATACGAGCAGCTAAGGTACAGGATATTGAAAAAATTTCGTTCGATCATAAGCGGTAGCAAGAATAGAAACTACTCAAAAACAAAAGTGAAGAACAAAGAAATAAGGAACTAAAAGATATGCCATAGCGAGAACAAGGGAATAAGCGGTTAAAGGATAAGTAGCATTAGGAATTGCAAGCAATTGCGAGAAAAGTGAGCATCAGAATATGTCAAAAATGGAGTTAAAAACAAAGAATTGTGCTTTTAGAATACAAGCGACCGCAAAAATCAGAACGAGCCAAAATGAAATTAAAGAAGGAAAAAACATTAAGTTAGAAGAACAACGCCATCACAATCTACAACGAAAAAAAAATTTGGTGCAAAACCCATTACAAAACCCAAAACAAAAATGCCACAAACTACGCAACAGTTGATTACAAGTCATTGGGACCCTATGACGTTCTGTATTATCCCAGGGGAAATCTCCGTTTCCCCGAGAAAGAGTAGCAAAATAACCTGACTTATTTGGAGGTTCCTACTTACAACTTGATTCAATATTTACCATCCTACCACAAGCCGAGTATCGGGGCCACATGCCGAGGCTTCGAAATTGGCAACATATTTTTTTTCTTAACTAGTATATTGACATTTCTGGCGACTAAAACGATTTAAAAAGGTCACAACTTTAAGGAAGAATTTGTAGTTTTCCCATTGTATCGAATCCCAGGGCGACGCCATGACATTAAGAAGAGGCTCACATTGTCTGCGGTCTCAAGATAAGTGACAATGACAACAAATATATAAATCCTGTCGCATAGTCATACCGGGGCTCGGCCTTTAAATTGGCTAAATAGTTCTTTTTTTCTTCTTAAAACTGGCAAATTGACATTTATGGCCTCAAGAACGATCTAAATAGGCATCAACCTTAACAAAGAATACGTACTTTCCCAGGGTGGCTTTTTTGAACCTATGGTGACGTCAGGACATAAAAAAAGCTCAAATTGTCTGCGGTTAGAAAACAAGGGATAACAAGAATACATATATAGAAGCCTACCGCATGGCGAATGCAGGGGCACGGGTGCGAGTATATATATATATATATGTATATATATATATATATATATATATATATATATATATATATATATATATATATATATATATATATATATATATATATATATATATATATATATATATATATATATATATATATACTATCAGAGGCAACGCTATAGCGGTGCCTATAGTAAAGGCCATACGGCTGCAGTGATTGTTTTTTTTCCTCAGAGGCACTTTATATGGAAGGGATTGTCGTATAAACTACTGATGCAGCTCATTGGATTTTAAATCAGACTTTCTAGTACCATTTTTAAGAGTAAAAAGTGATCAAAGGATAACTAGCCCCCCCCCCCCATGCCCGTTTTCCCCAAATGCATCCGATAAAAATTTTGAGATAGCCATTTTGTTAAAAATAGTTCAAAGATCAGATAACAAAAACTCAGGGATCAATACAACCCCCCAGAGCCAAGGAGAAGTGTTTTAAGTTATGCCCCCGGGGCAGATAAGCTTTTATGTTAGGGGTGGTCGTGTAAACGTCAGAGGTGTCTCATCTGATTGAAATTTGGAAGTTTTAGCTACATTTTTAAGAGTCATCAAAAGTGATCGGCGGATATATACCATCCCCCATGCTACACCCTCTTTTTCCCAGTTGCATCCGATCAAAAATTTGAGATATACATTTTGTTTGAAATAGTCCAACAATCTTATGAAAAAAATTCGGGGTCAACATACCCCCCGAAATCCTAAATCGCGGAAAGGTTATTGCCTTTGGGATTCAGCCTGAATAGCCTTTGTGATTCAGGGGTTTGTGATTCAAACAAAATTCGAACTTTAGCGTAAAGAGCGAGGTATTGGCTAGGGGTAAACTCCCTAATATACGTAATAAAAACATACAAATATAGAAGTTCGTTACGTAAGCTATTTCGTAAGTTACGTCAGAACATCTAAAATCTAAAGCTTACTGCGTCATTGGTGATTCACTGAAAATGAATTATATTACAAATATTTTCTTTTCCAGTTATTATAACATTGAAAATGAAAGCAAAATTAGAGTCAAATAAAATCTTGAACTGATGATCTCTTAACAATTTATAGCATTATATATCAAACATTCAGTTTGATTTTATTTGTACTTGCCAAGACTGTTCAAGACACGTATAGTTTTCAGTAAAGTGCCAATGACGCAGTAGGTTTTAGACTTTTACAGTGAGAGAAGGAAGCAAAATCGAAGCTCTTGCTTTTAGTGGTTTTTATTCGTTTCACGCTTGATTTGCATATTCAAGTTAAGTTTCACTCGTTTTAAGATTTATTTATTCGTTTTTGTTAGTACCTGTTCTATTTTTTTTTTTTTTTGCTATGATTGTTTATTTAATGTCTGTTCGTTTTGGGTTTCATTTATTCTTTAATAATATTTTTTGGTCGTTTTGATTTTGAGTTATTGTAGATTTCTATTTCTTCTGATTTTTTAGTTTAATATGGTCTTTACTTTTCTTAAAAAAAATCTTTTTCGGAATTTTTTTTAAGTTAATATTTATAAGCGAGCAATAATTGTGTATTTATAATTTTTTCTAGCCTGAATTTTACAGAAAAAAATTCAAATGAATGTGCACTGTCAATTTCATTTACATATGCTGATACTTATTCCTTAAAATCTTAATTAATTTTTGATTTCTTAAAGTTATAAAAGTGAAAACTCTCAAAAGAATTTTTTTCAGTAAAGTACAAATTATATTCTGTCTTTTAGAAAGCCTAGGGGTTTTGAACCCTACTCATAATAATTTCTGCTCGTTTTGAGTTTGAATCTGTTATTTATTTTCATTTCTGTTCATTTTGGGTTTCATTTATTTATTGATTCTGATTTGTGGTAGTTGTATGCATGGTAGATTATTTGATTCTATTTTTTTCATTTTTGGTTTAATAGAGTTCTTTACTTTTTTTTATTGAAAAACTTATTTTGTGGAAAACATTCTTTTTAATTAATTTCTGTTCGTTTTGTATTGACATAGTTGTTTTCAGGGAAAAAAAAAATAACAGTTTTATTCTCTCCGGTTTTCCTTTAAAAATGTATAGTTTAGAATGCAATCTACATACTGAAAAACATTGTTCAGAAATTTTTAGCAACAGAAAGTCTTGAGGATAATGGCAACAATACTATTAATTATTTTAGTCGTGCTTGTCCTCTAGTTAACTTGAGATATAAATGTTAATACCATTCCCCAAAAATTATGTCTATGCTCTTTCACAGCCTGGATACAATTACGCTCTTTGAATTTAGTAAAGTCCTAAGAGTAGAAGTAGTAATAGAAGCAGCCCGAAAATTTGAACTTAATACCCTCAGTCGTTCTTGGTATATTTCTGATATGTCTTATTTGAAACCAGCATACAAACAGTGTGTTTTGATTTAATTTTAAAGCAACATTTAGTTTTTAAGCGTAATGGGCAAATTGCATAATTGTTGGAGGTTGACCTATCCAATAGCCCTAGAGATATAATTACTAGACCATTCAGATATGCTGAACAAAATGGCTGTCTTAAAATTTTGACTGGAAGTGTCTGGAAAATTATGAGCTAAAGAGGTGGGCTGACTCCCCTCCAATCATTTTTGACTCTTTATAGGTTTTTCGTTTAATTAAAAATCCTCCTAAACATCCCCAAAAAGTTTCAACTTAATGCCATTAGTATTGTTATTTACAGTAACCATTGAAGCAGCATTAAATTAATACACACATTATGTTTACTTAATGATGGGCGTGGGGGGGATTCTCCCTCCGATTACTTTCGACTATTAAAAACGGCAATAGCCCTTTCAATTCCCAATCGAATGAGCCCTTTTTGAAGTTTTTACCACAACGCTTTCTATGAAAACATTATATGCCCCCCGGGCATAACTTACAAGCTTAGCCCCGAGGGCTGTGGGAGGGTTGTCATAATAAAAGACATAATTTCCTACCCTTCAGCTACGTTCAACAAAATGGCTATATCAAAAAGTTGATCGGAAGTGTTTGGGGAAATGATGGGCGGTGAAGAACATTCGTCCTCCGATCACTTTTGACTATTTTAAGGGCACTAGCCCTCTCAATTCCCAATCGAATGAGCTCTTTTTGAAGTTTCAACGACAAAACTTTCTATAAAAACTTATATGCCTCCAGGACATTACTTACGACCTTTGCCCTCGGGGATGTGGAGGGTTGGTTATCCTCAAAGACATAATTTCCGGACCTTTCAAATACGTTGAACAAAATAGCTATCCCAAAATTTTGATTGGATGTGTTCGGGGAAATGGTGTTCGGGGGCGTCAGAGGGGGGTTAGTTGCCCTCCAATCGCTTTCGACTACAAAAAGGGCACTAGTCCTTTCAATTCTCAATCGACTGAGCCCTTTTTTAAGAGTCTACGATAACACTTTCTATAAAAACCTTATATCCGCCATGGGCATAGCTTGCAACCCTTGCTCTGAGGGCCATGGGAGGTTGTCATACTCAAAAGCCTAACTTCCAGAACTTTCAAGTACGTTGAGCAAAATGGCTATCTCAAAATTTTGATTGGATGTGTTTGGGGAAATGGTGGGCGTGAGAGGGGAATTAGCTGCCCTCCAATCACTTTCGACTATTAAAAAGGGTACTAGCCCTTTCAAATTCCAATCATATGAGCCCTTTTTTTTAATTTCTACAACAACTCTTTCTATAAAGTCCTTATATTCCCCCAGGGTATAACTTACAACCCCTGCACTGAGGGCTGTGGAGGGAATGTCATCCTCAAAGACATAATTTCTGGACTTTTCAACTACGTTGAACAAAATGGTCATTTCAATATTTTGATTGGATGTGTTTGGGGAAATGGTAGGCGTGAATAGGGGGTCAGTTACCCTCCATTCACTTTCGACTATCAAAAAGGGCACTAGTCCTTTCAATTTTCAATTGAATGACCCTTTTTGAAGTTTTTACGACAACACTTTCTATAAAAACCTTATATGCCCCCAGGGTATAACTTTCAACCCTTGCCCTGAGGGCCTTGGGAAATTGTCATCCTCAAAGACATAACTTCCGGACCTTTCGACTACATTGAACAAAATGCCTATCTCAAAATTTTGATTGGATGTATTTGGGGAAACGGTGGGCGTGAGGGAGGGGGGGGGGTAGTTGCTCGCCAATAGCTTTCGACAAATTAAAAAGGGGACTAACCCTTTCAATTTCCAATCGAATGAGCCCTTTTTGAAGTGTCTACGACAATGCTTTCTATAAACACCTTATATGACCCCAGGGCATAACTTACAACCTCGCCCTGATGGCTGTGAGAGGGTTGTCATCCTCAAAGACCTAATTTCCAGAACTATCAACTACGTTAAAAAATGGCTATTTCAAAAGTTTTATTGGATGTGAGTGCGGAAATTGTGGGTGTAAGAGGGGGTTAGTTGCCCTCCAATCACTTTCGACTATTAAAAAGGTCACTAGCCCTTTCAACTTCCAATCGATTCAGCCCCTTTCGAGGTTTCTACGACAACACTTTCTATAAAAAACCTTATATGCACCCAGGGCATAATTTACAACCCTTGCCCTGAGAGATGTTGTGGGATTTTCATCCTCAAAGACATATTTCTGACTTTTCATCTACGTTAAACAAAATGGCTATCTCAAAATTTTGATTGGATGCGTTTGGGGAAATGGTGGGCGCGAGAGGTGGGTTAGTTTCTATCCAATCGCCTTCGACTATTCAAAAAGGCACAAGCCCTTCCAATTTCCAGTCGAATGATTCCTTTTGGAAGTTTCTACGACAACTCCTTCGGTACGGAGTGCCCTGGTCTAAAGAAAAAAAAACGAAAAAAAAAAAATACATTGTGCCAACATCGTTGTTTACTTAGGTAGCGCTATTGTGCTGTCTCTGACAGCAGCAACTTTATTGCCATATGGACTAACAACACACAAGACCTTTAGCTTGAAAGTTCCACATTCCACAGATTCTGTTTCCTTTATAAGACCTGGTTCAAACAGAGTTTTAGAATTAGCCCACGTAGATATTTTACTACTTCACGAAGCACCCATGCTCTCTAAGTTTGACTTACGAAATATGGATCAGTTGCTGCGGTCCATTTCAAATCCAAATTTGCCTTTTGCTGGGAATATTTTAGTTGCTGGAGGAGATTTCCGATAGGGTTTACGAGTTCAACCCCGAAGCAACCTCAGTGAAACAATCGATTTATCAATAAAAAAGTTTATCTTTAGATAAATTTCAAACATCTTTCCTTTGAGAAAAATATGTGGGTCGATCCTCAACAGGAAGCATTTGCAAAGTACATCCTCGAACTGGGAAATGAAAATCTTCCTAAAAATGAACTTAATGAATTGAGTTACCGGAAGACATAATTTCCAGTGGCAATTTAATTGAGGAAGTATTTGGAAAATTTTCTATAAAAAGTTTGATTTAATTAAGGATCAAGTTATTTTTAGCTTCAATCTACAAAGAAGTTAGTAATATAGACGTAAAAATTGTCGATCGCCTTCCAGGAGAATACAAATCTTTTAAAAGTTACGATTCTGTAAAAGATAAAGAAAAAGGAGGAATTGAATTTACTCCTGAATACCACAATTCAATTGAAACAGCAGATTTACCACCGCAAGACTTATAAATAAATAAAAATATGATATTTATGCTTTTGCGTAACTTAACGCAACGTTACGTAACGAGATATTTCAGAAGGGATGTGTAAAGGGCTTCGTCTTATTGTTACTGAATTATGTAACAACATAATTAATGCGAATATAATTCCTGATTCAGTATATATATATATATATATATATATATATATATATATATATATATATATACATATATATATATATATATATACATATATATATATATACATATATATATACATATATATATATATATGTATATATATATATATATATATATATATATATATATATATATATATATATATATATATATATACATATACATATATATATATATATATATATATATATATATATATATATATATATATATATATATATATATATATATATATATATATATATATATATATATATATATATATATATATATATATATATATATATATATTTCTTTAAACAAATAATAATTGCGTATTTATTTATGTATTTTTCTCGAATAGAAATTCATATTTTTCGAAAAAATGATCTATATAGGTTACGAGTTAGAGAAAATTTGTAAAGAGCATTAATTTTGGAAAAATTCCATGAATGACGTTATATTTATGAGCAAATTTTAAGTGAATAAATAATATTAATCTCTCCCCCCCCCCCCCGGAGGGATTGTATCTGTTTTTGTATCTACGACACATGGAACATTACACAAGGAACATAGCAAAATATAAAATACCAAGTGTAATGAGTCTATTTAGAAAAGGCATTTTAAGCAGTTTAGCCAAGATTACAAATGAATGTTCTAGACCATCAAATGTGACAAACCAATCTGAGCAGCTAATGTAAAGGGCATTGAAAAAATTTCTGAAGTAATGATAAACGAAATAAAGAACAAAGAAATATATGGTTAGAATACTTATGACAATGACAATTACAACGAGTCAAAATTGAAAGTGAAGAAGAAAAAAATGGTTCCATTGTAACTGAACCACCGTGTAACTGAATCCTAAGCAACTGAACCACTGTAACTGAACCATCTTGCAACTGAACCCCCGTGCAACTGAACAACCGTACAACGGAACCACCGTTCAATTGAACCACCGTGCAACTGAACGCCCGTGCAACTGAACCCCCGTGCAGCTGAACCCACGTGCTACTGGACCCTCATGCAACTGAACCCCCTTTAACTGAACCCTCGTGCAACTCAACCCCATTTAACTAAACCCCCGTGTAACTTAATCACCGTGTAACTGAGCCCCCGTGCAAGTGAACCACCGTACAACTGAACCACCTTGCAACTGAACCACCGTGCAACTTAACCACCGTGCAACTGAACCACCGTGCAACTCAACCACCGTGCAACTGAACCCTCTTGTAACTGAACCCTCGTGCAACTCAACAGTACTTACACTGGGTAAAACACAAGTTATAATCTTTACATGTTCAACCTTGTTGGAATTGTTTTGCTTTTTTAAGCCTTTCTATAAATTACTGTCAAGGTGATTTATAAAAAGCTCTGTTTTGTTGTCACAAAAACAAAGAAAATCAGACGTCACTCTTAAATCTGAAATCCTTAAATCACTCTTAAACTCTTAAATCCAGATTTATTTCTCTTTTTTATGTCTGTTAATGGGGGTTCCTTTCACCCTGTCACTTTCTATAGGTCTTAGCGTTTACCCCCCTCCCCCGAGGAAAATGTCTCCTCTTCCACACACGGAAACCTCATCACCTGGAAAATACCCCCCCCTTGCGGAAATTATGGTTTTCAAAATTTAAAAATCTGCTTTGAGTCGTGTTATTTTTAGTTTAATTGAGAAGTTCTAAGGGAAGTGTAAAAGAGGAATTTATGCGTAAATTTTGCCCCCCCCCCTCCTTGCAAATACCTTCTTCTCATGAAAGATCCTCCAGCAAACCCCCACACAAAAAATTCCGTATGTTTCCCAATGACAAATACTATATGTAAGCAATAGACAAATCAAAAAAACTTAAAAAGGAACTGAAACTTCTGCAATGGGGTTATCTGATTGTTTTGTAGCTAGAAAGAGAGGAAAATACCTCAAATGGTGCATTTTGATGCCAAAACATCTCAGCTCTGATTGAGCCATCGAATATATATAGAATCAGCTCTAAGGGAGAGACGACAGGAGGATGGAGGTAGAAATTGTTGGATAACCCCCAGGCATTTCTAATCTTTTTTTACAAGACGAAAGTGATTGGAGACTAACCAACGGCAAGAAGTATTTTTTTGGGGGGGGATCTTCCACGGGTAGGTGTTTTCTGGGAGGGGGGTATTTTCCGTGAGGTGTTATTTTCTGCAGGGTATTTTCCTTAAGGGATGTTTTTTTTGCGAGGGGGGGGGGGGGGTAAACGGCGGCTCTCACCGTCTACGTACTATAACTTATTTTTACCACTTTGCTTATTTTGTGGTATTTTCTACGCTCGTAGTTGTTGATCGTTTGGTTTGAAAAAGGTTAATTACCTGCTTCGGTGGAGCCGACATAAAAGCTACTGTCTCTTTGTGTTTGGGAAATTTTGATTTGATTTTTTTTTCTTACAAAGATGTATATGGCCTTTCTTGAACGATGAGAAATAAAAATCTTTGCCGAAAATATCGGAATTTTGAGAATTTCGATAACAAAAAAAATCACTTTTTGTTGCGCTTTCTTTAAATTAATTAAACAGATTCTTTAAAAAAACAATTTTTCAAATAAAAATAAAGAGCCATATTAAACAAAAGACTAGCATAAATAAATTCCTATAATAATTCCAAAATGATAAGAAACTACGGTACTGTTTCGCTTAATGGTACACAACGGCTATAGACAGTCGAATGAAAGCCGTGATGGAGACCCGTAAGTGGGTAATTGTTGTCTAAATTGTGGTAACGTGGTTTTATTGTATTAAGGTGATGTGGTAGTTGATGTCTTTGTTCTCCCTTTTATAGGGGAGATAAACTATGGCCCTAATGTAATTAAACTTCGTAGTGTGCCTTAGGCTATGACCTGACTAATGAGGCGTACTAGCTGTATATTTGAGGTATACCTGGGTATACCTGGGACTGGTTGTCCCAGGTAGACCACAAGTAACATAAATCTACAATAATATATAATAAGATACTTATACACTTATAATAATCCGACAATATTCCAAGGTATTTCTAAATCAACGGACCAGAGGTCAGTCCGGCATAAGATTAGTATCAGGCCGCCCCTTCCCATAAAATGTATCTTGTATACATTTTATCAACCACAGATTAAACAACCCTATCGGGACCCACTGAAGCACATAGCTAGGAAGTGGTAATTTCTCAATTTCCTGTTAAGCATACACTTGCCAGGATACGTTCCTAATCTTAATAAAAAGTGGTATTTCTAAACTTTCGTTTTGCGTCTTAATATTTTTACTAAATTCCAAATTGACTTAATTAGAAAGCGTCACCACAATACTCCCTATTTTAAGAAAAGATGTCCCAACTCTCAAATTTTACTTTTAAAACAACTTAATTTGGTACATAGTTATATGTTGCCATCTTTGGGTCATTCTATATATATACCCTCAATGGGTTTCCTTAGGGTCATGCTTATGGTCAAATATATGCCATGTCCTTTTTTTGTCTCAGTTTTTCAATTTTTAAATTTATCCTTGTTTCTCTTTTTATCTGTCTCTAAGACTGTAAAATTCTCTTTTCACCCTCATTCTTGTATGCATCGTTTGTTTTTGCTTTACCCCCGATGGCTTAAGCATTATATTAGTGGTTGTACTTCAATAAGATTAAAATTTATATTCTAAAAGCTTATTAATTATTTGAGTTTAAATTTAATTAACATTAATAATTTAATTTATCTGGGTGACGTAGTTGATTTACCGTTCATTTTTCGGTGTTAGAAATGCCTTGGATAAATTATACATAACAATTTTGGTTTTTAAATTTTTACATGTTTTTCCAGCAAAAAGCATTTTCACATTCTTTCAATAATATACAGCCAATTAGGCTACGTAGCACATTTTCTAGGCCTAATTTAAGTTCTGATTTTATATCACTTTATTATGAATTTGTAGTAAAGTCTGCAATACTGCTTACCGTTTCAAAAATATTAGTTGACCAGTTATGGTTTGGCTTCTGATGGTATGAGCTGTAGGTATCCGGATACAAATGAACTGGCTTTTAAATTTGCTACTTTCCAAAAATGCGTCAAAAAATGATTGACAAAAATGGATGCGATAGGATGTTACGATAAATTTGATTTCCAAAAAAATATGACTGTATCTAAAATAAATATTCAAATTAGAATACAAATAAAGCATAAAGTGTTACATATATAGTAAAAGAAAACACTCAATTTTGTAAAGGTTAATTAATTTTAATTACTTTTCTCTCTTTTGACTCTAAAAATAATATGCCGCTTAAATAGAAAAATTATTTTTCTTGCTGGTGATTTGTTTCCTCATCCTTTTCAAACTTAATACTTAACTGATTATTTCACAATAAAAATGTTTATCCGTTGACTCGAAGTCAAAAATTTATACATAACATTAAATCACTAGTTCAAACTTAAAGTTTTTTTTAAAATAAAAACATAGTATATACACAAGTATTGTGCAATAAACTTAGACAAGCATTTTTAAGTATCAAAACTTAGATAGAACATTCAACTACTGTTTAAAACTTAGAACATTTAAAAAAATAAAACACGGTACAGACTAGAATTGGAATTCATTCCGATTAGTATTTTGTTAATTGCCTATAAAGTATTAATGTAGAATACTTCTTGAATGATACAAAAATAAAAATAAAAAAACAAAACAAAAATACTCAACATATTAATTCACTAAATTTACATTGATATTTAAAATGACTTCAGTTATGTTTTACATAACCTAATTGTTTAAACACAAACAATAATTATGTATACTTACAATTTATTTAGTCACTGCAATATTTGTTCGTTTTGTAACTTTTAAATAAGTCCGTCAAGACTTTAATCTGATAAGTCTTAACTGGAATTAAAATATTTACAAAAAAAATTCAACTCCAACAAATAAATTTATACACTTTAAATGAGAACCTTGATTAGCCTCGATATCAGGGCTTGCTATTAGTTCACTAAGCTAGACTTTGCTATTAACATTTCTATATTTAATATTTTTTTTTACGATATAAATTCTATGTTTAGTAAATATTTTTAGAATATCTTAACAACTATATATATTATTTCAGTAACATTTGTTACCACTATATACATTTTCTATATACGACTATATACATTTATTTTTCGCTTCTTTTCCTTATCTTTTACAACTTTGGTTCTATTTCGAACCAACTTGTGTCAGTAACTGTTTTTAGCTTACTCTATGTCGGTTTGTTTATACAAACGTTTGAGCTTTCTAATTCTCTTCGATTTTCAGCTACTTGAGACAGTTTAATAACGTTTTCGCCTATAATATCTTCTTTTTAGCCTCAATGTCCTTTTGAAACAAGGCTTCATTTACGACTTAGATCTGATAAGCTCAAACTTTATCTGTTCACCTTTTAACCTGTTACGCCATTTTTAATTGACTCGTGCCTGGATTCTGAAAGTTTGTTCATCACAAGTTTTTCCGGTATCACCATAAAACATATCCAGGTTCTCTTATATGATTGTTATTGCTGACAGAACTGTTACGACTCTGCACACAGCGATTAATTTTTTATAGTATAGCCACACTTCTTGATTTGTGGCCACAGTTTTCTCTTGGGCTATTCTTTATTTGACAAAGTGGCCCTTCTGCAAAAAATTTATTTGGCCCTCATGGTACACGGTAATTTACTTTTTGACACACAAGTGATAATAACTATTTTCACTTTTACTTCCCAACTTCTGACGGTCTTGCCTTTAGTCTAAACTTTAACTTAGGTCCTTAAGGTTGTTAATGCGCCTTAGTTTAATTGTGCCTGCCATGTTATAAATTTTTTTCGAAAACGACTCCAATATAAAAGAGCATAATTTTTCCTCTATCTTTACTGGGAGCATATCTCCATTATTTCTATTTAATATCGGCCAGAGATTACTTATTTTGTACTTATTTAGTACAAATGCACGTATGTCAGAGTTTAACTGACTCCATTCAATTTCTTTTCCTTTAATTTCGTTTGGGATTTATTTTCAACTTGAACCTTTAGGTTCAATATGCTGTCTTACGTGTTATAGGGCTCTCCAGCATGTTATGGGTTTTAAATAAAAGTTTGGAAAAAAAGTTCGTAGCCCTGATAATTCATTGGTTACCATTTCCTCGTTACCATTGTATATTGTTTTCATTAACGGATCTAGATTGTGTATCACTTCACAGAAGTGATTTGAGAGTCTGATTATCCATTTTATATTGTATATGTTTCACGATGAGAAAAATCATCATGCAACAACGTTGACGAACAATAATAAGCATTCAATGAGTTCCATGAAAAAAATCAGTTTCGCTTGGAGAAAAGTGTACACGTTTGATAAGTGAGAAAACAAAAACATCAGGTAACTAGTTTCATGAACAAAATCCACATAGAATGAGTTTCACGAGCAGGACAACTTTCACAATGAGAAAAAAAAAATCAGTATACATTCCTATGAAGAGAAAAATCAACGTGAAATACGTTTCACGAGAAGAAAAATCAATGTACAAGTTTCGCGAAGAGAAAATCAACGTATAACAAGTACCAGGAACTAAAATCAGCACTCAAGAAATTCTTTGAACAAAATCAGATTCACGATAAGAAAAATCATTGTACAAGTTTTGCGAAGAAAGAGAAAAAAAAGTTTCACGAACAAAAATCAGTCCTCAGCAAGTTCCATGAAATAAAATCATCACGCAATAAGTTTTATGATCAAGACGAGTTTCACGATCAGATAAAATTAGTGTACATTCTTACGATGAGAAACATCAACATGCAACAACGTTCACAAACAATAATATTTACGCAATGAGTTCCATTAACAAAATCAGTTTCACTAGGAGAAAAGTGTACAAATTTGCTAGGAGAAAAAAAAAAACAACATTTAACTAGTTTTAAGAACAAAATTATCCCTCAGCAGTTTCCATGAAATAAAATCATCATGCAACAAGTTCCATAGACAAAATTAGTTTCATGAGAAGAAAAATTAATGTATATATTTCACGATGAGAAACATCAACATGCAACAACGTTCACAAACTATAATATGCATGCAACTGGTTCCAAGAACAAAACCAGTTTTGCTAGGAGATAAGTGTACAAGTTTGCTAAGAGAAAAAACACCTTGTAACTATTTTCACGAACAAGATCAGCATGTAATGAGAGTTACGAGCAAGAAGACTTTCAAAGTGAGAAAAAACAGTTTACATTTTCATGAAGAGAGAAATGAACGTGAAACATATTTCACGAGAAGAAAAATCAATATAGAAGTTTCACGGAGACAAAATTAACGTGTAAGAAGTTTGACGAAATAAAATCTGCACGCAATAAGTTCCTTGAAAAAATCATATTCACAATGAGAAAAATCATTGTACTAGTTTTGCGAAAAGAAAGAAAAACAAGCTTTCCAAAGTAAAATCATCATGCAACAAGTTTCATGAACAAAATCAATTTTGTGAGAAGAAAAAAAATGTACATGTTTCACGACTAAAATCAACATGCAACAACTGTCACGAACAATAATAAGAATGAAATGAGGTCCATGAACATAATTAGTTTCGCTAGGAGAAAAGTATACAAGTTTGCTAGGAGAAAAAACAACATGTAACTAGTTTCACGAACAAAATCAGCACTCAAAAAGTTCCATGAGCATAAATCAGCACGCATCAAGTTCTATGAACCAGATCAGTTTCATGAGGAGAAAAATTAATATACAAGTTTCACGAAGAGAAAAATCAACATGTAACAGGTTTCACGAATAAAAAGCACTTAATAGGTTCTATGAACACAAATCATCACGCAACAAGTTCCATGATCAAGACAAGTTTCACAATGATAAAAATCAATGTAAATTTTCACGAAGAAAAGAATTAGCATGTCGCAAGTTTCATGGACAAAATCTGCATGCAATATGTTCCATGAAAATTTAAAATCATCACGTATCAAGTTCCATGAAGAAAATCAGTTTGATATGGAGAAAAATCCATGTACCACTTTTCTCAGCAGCAATGCCGTACGGGGCGCATTCTTTCCTAAAAGGTGCTACTAATCCTACAAAATAAACTGTTAACATAGACATTTATTTTAGCTAAAAAAAACTGTGCCACTGCAAAGCAGCGTTTTCAGCTGATTTGTGATGCAAAAACAACAATTCTAGTCGAAAAAGGGAGAAAAGCTATATCGTAAGAATTGTGAGATAGTTAAATGATTCAGAATTATCAAAAATTTATATGTATATTGAGTCTCCTGTTTCAGAGGCAGCAGTGACGTACGGGACACGTTCGAACTAAAAGGTGATGCTAATCCTACAAAATAAACTGTTTACACAAACGTTTATTTTAGCCAAAAAAGACTTTGCCACTGCAAGTCAGCGTTTTCAGCCAATTTGTCGTACAAAACAACAATTCTAGCCAAAAGAAGGCCGACAAGCTATTCTGTGAAAATTATGTGATTGTAAATTGATTTAGAATTACCGAAAATTTATACGCTTATTTAGCCTCCTGTTTCAAAGATACCAATATCGTACAGCAAGTGGGAGGGGGTGTGGTCTGGACCCACAGAAACGACATATTTTCATTAAAAGCCCTCAAAATAAAAAAATAGAGCCTAAAACTTTAATTCTAATATTAACCCCCCTCCCTGGAATCGCCTGCTAGGACATATACCTTTCTACCGTTCACGCATGTTTTTCTTTTCCATTTGTCTCAGAAATACCTCAATATAGCCTAAATTTGCATTTAATGTCAACCTTGCCCGTCTGAAAAAGAATGCTTGGATATATTTTCGTTAATGCATGGTTCGTGTTGCTACTTTTCTTTTTATAAGTTTTTTTCGCGTTTTATTTTTTGTTTGTCGTGTTTTTTAACTGCTGTTTGTTTATTTTAATAATGTTGTAAACTTATTTCAATTAATAGAAATTTTATTTTCAAAGGTCTCCGCATATAAGATTTGTTGTTTAGGACGAGTCTTCAATACCTAAGCGTTTACACAATTTAAGCATATTGTAGTCCCCTTTCGCCTTTATTACTAAAATACACTAAGAACAATCAACAATATTATCTCGTATCACTGCCTAAAAAGCATTATACAATGAATAGGTGCAATATCTGGAAATATATATTCTCCGTCTGCGTGCCAATAATTGCAGGTCAAAGAAACACGTCATTCTAGTAAGCGAAACATAGGAATCTCTTTGTGTCCAATAAGCTATTCCTAGAATATATTAACCAGAAAAAAAAATACTGAAAATAGTTTGTTGGTCCTGGCGCCTGGGGTGCTGTTCTATCAGACGGAAACTGATCTTTTGATTTCTAACGTGGAAAAAGAACTAAAGAAAAAATTTCTTAGAACAAAGAAAAAACCCCAAAAGAAAAAAAAGAAACATTTGAAATAAAAAAAAAACGCCTTGAACATCTCGATGAAAAATAAAACCTCAAAAAGTAGTATGTAACAGTGAGGTGTGCGCTGCCATTACGTAAGATGTGCGCTGTAATTGCGCAACAGTCACGTGTGTGCCATCATTACATAAGACAAATGTGTGCACCGTCATTACATAAGACCCATTTGTGTGTCGTCATTACTCAACATATGCGCTGTCACTGCGTAAGGTGTGTGCCGTCATTAATTTATTCCCAATAAATCCATGTTTGATTACATCACCCTACATAAATCTATTAAGTTACACACGATGGCGTCATCCTCTATTGCACCTGGTCACGAGAATCCCGGGTGTCATGGGAATCTTGCTAGCTATGTTCCTTCTAATAGTGAAACAAGATTGCGTCATAGCATCTGGTCATGGAAACTTTGGATCGCAGGGACCTGTAGAAACAGGGACCGGTCGTATTGCACCCGTGCAACATCTTGAGGGAATAGTAGCTCCACTTATACACCCCCTATGTGCCTTTTTAAAAGCAGAGCCTCTTTAGAACCTTCCTATGTCCTCTTTAAATGTATTGAGGGGATACTAATCCTAGACCACCAAATGTGACAAAACCGATCCGGGCAGCTAAAGTAAAGTGCATTGAACAAATTTATGGAGTAATGATACACAAAAATAAAGAATAGATTAATATACAGTTAGAATACTTGTGTCAAATCGTAACGAGTCAAAAACAAAAGTGAAGAACAAAGAAATATGTGGTTACAAGATATGGGACAATGAGGAGCAGAACAAATTAAGAATGAAAGTGAGGAACAAAGAAATATCCAATCAAAAGATATGCCACAGCTAGAACAAAGAAATATGCGGTTAGAAGATGCACGGCAGCGAGAATTATAAGTGACAACGAGAATCAGAACGTGTCGAAAATGTAAGTGAGAAGTCATCGGGACCCTTCAACGTTATATATATTCCCGTGGAGCCCTCAATTTTTCCGAGTAAAAAATAACAAACAAAGACAGTTCTTTTGGAGGTTGCTACTCACAACGAGAATCAATGTATAGAGGCTTGCCTGTATGCTGGGACCCAGCCTAGAAATTTTACATGGTTTTTTTCTTCTTAAAACTGGCATTATTTACATTTGTGACCCCAAAAACGATCTAAATAGGTCGCAACTTTAAGGAAGAATTTATATTTTTCCAAAGGGTGTTTGTACCGAACCCATGGTGATGCTGGTGATTAAACATGGTGATAGAACACAAGCGGCTACGAGAACGAGTATATATATATATATATATATATATATATATATATATATATATATATATATATATATATATATATATATATATATATATATATATATATATATATATATATATATAATGGCCTTATGGCCAATCCTTTCTAATGGCCAATATTAAGATATTATTCAAATAAAAGGTGTTTTGGTTTTTAGGTTGCAAGAAAAAATTTCAAAAGAAAGTCCGATTAGTGAGAAATGACAGCTAACACTTTCTGTATTGTAACAAGAAAAGTAGCTTGTTGTTCAACTGATTAGAATAAGAAAAGAATTAAGTATATGAAATAAAGCAAGTCATCTTATAGCTTTGGAAACAAAGTAACTGTTAAGTTGCTCTACTAGTATACAAAATTAAATCATTATAAATAGGCACTTACTTCTGGTTTGTAAACATATTGAGTTTGCCGGATTTTAAAGAAGTGACTATGCTTTGACTGATGATGCCCCCTGCTGCTTAAAAAATATACTCCTTATTCTCACAGCACCACATAGCCCTTGTGGCTATGTGGTGCTGTGAGAATGGTAGTTGATAGTTGGATTATCCCTTCATACCTCTTGCAAATTATCCGGTTTGCCGCCGATGTGCATTTGTACTTTTTTTTTTTAGCACTTATTCCCGAAAAAAAAATCATTAACAGTGGATTTTAAAGTAAGTAGTGCTGTCTTTATTCAAAAAAGCCCAATTTTTAAAAAAAAATGGCACATTCTGATTTGACAATTATTTTCAACCTGATTCAAAGTTCAACGTAATCTTTATTTCAGATTTTTGATGCACATTAGTAATATCAGAATGTAAAAGAAGCTGTTTTCTTCAAACAAATGAAACACAAGATGTCTATTCAATAAAATCGTTGTTTTCTTTTCAAAATTGCCACTGCTTTTCAGAAGAGAATTACCATATTCGCCCAAAGCGTGTTCATTTCAGTGAATATAGTTTGATTTTGTTGAGTTGATGCTGTTATATTTGTAATCGTAAAATAATTAACAAGTGAATTTGCAATTGGGGATACAACTAACAAGTGAGATAACACCAGAGGAAAATCCTTAATTTAACCCGCAAGAAAGAAATACTTCTAATAACGGTATTTTAAGTTACAGTTTTGATTAATAGGCAGTAATATTTATTTCACAGGTTTTGTTTTGATTATTTTCATTAATAAATTGACTGTCCCATCACACATAGATTAGTGTCAGTTTAAATAGGAGTGGCTATAAAACTGGTTTATAGGTTCATGGCCTTAGGAATCTTCATTCTTGTTTATATTCTTGGGTATTCTTAAAGTAAAGTTATCTTTTCTGAATTGAAACAGATTTTTCTTGGTCGTTGTATTTATATATTAAAGCATGAAATCGTTTCAGCTTGACTAGTAAAAAATGAAAATTATTCAAACAGACAAGCTGTTATTTTGTAGAGATTTTCTTAACGCTAGAAGTCTGCTCCCTATCCCTACGTCCCTTTTTGGTGAAAAAGAGAACGGCAAATTTCATTGGAACACAAAAAAAGTAAATCTGACTCTAGCTTAGAGAAGTGTCAACGCTTTAATACTTGGAATCAGGAAATTCTGTATTAATTACTCTTTTACATCAGCGCGATGTTAGAAAAAAACTAGCTAGAAATGGCAGATAAAACCAAATATTTACCTCTAAATGCTTGTTCCTCTTTGTCAATCTTAGGTTACCTAGGATTGGCATCACCAATTCTACAGTGACAATGTAAGAGGGAGGGGCAAAATGCATTTTTGTAAAACCAAGGGGGAGAATTTTGTATTTTATTCCAATTATTCAAATTTAATACCAAAAAGACATTTTTTAACGACAATCTTAAAAAAGCTTTGTTTCAAAATCTAGGGGGGAATCTTGGAGGGGGGTCAAATACACCCTAAACTTTTTGTTAAACAGTTCGTTGGAACGACATATAACTAAGGAGCGACACGGCCTAATAGTAAACAAAAAGCTTGATGATAATACATAGGAAAAAAATTTACTTCTTATGGAGGATCCAAATATATAAAATTCATCCAGCTGCGAATTTTATCTGTTTTTTAGGGTTTTTTTTCGTTTTCCAGGGGATTATCGTATCGAGCCAATGGTCCTAGGAAATCAGGAGAAGGCTCATTGGAAATAAAAATAAAACTTTTAGTGCTTTTTTAAATAGCCTAAAGGTTTTGACCCAATAAGGTGGCGTTTTCTGCCACTTTGAGGCAAAAAACTAATTGGGACAAATTTGAAAATTCTTAGACAGCCAACCGATTTAGAATTGTCCAAAAACAGTATACTCAGTTAACCCAGCTTCGGGAGCCAATAATGCGACACCATGAAGAATTCGTTTCCAAAGACTCGCGAAGGCCTAGTTCATACAAAATAAACGGCTAATGTAAGTATCTATTTTAAGCCATTTATAGTTTTTCCTATTGTAAATTTATGTTAATGCTTCATTTAATTAAGTTGATACGCTTCTTAGTATAATAAAATTACACATAGTGATATTTAATTACAGTAGTGACGCTATAACGAATTCCACGGTGCTTATAGCCACTACTTGTTTCTTCTTCACAGTTAATCACGAAGAAGTTTAACGGCGATTCCCTAAAGACGTTGGCATTGATTATGCTTATCTACTTGTTTTGTAGTACTATAGGGAGTTGGTTGCTACATAATAGGAAATATTTTTTCTTTGAGATTTATTTGTTTGTTAGGTATTTGTTTAAAAACCTAAGAGGGCCAGGAAAAATAACCCTCAAGTCCCCTCAAGGCGGTGATATTGATTACACACACCTGTTTGTTACATAATACTATAGGTAGTTGGTTGTTATGTAATAGCGAATGTTTTTTTCTTCGGGATCTCTTTGATTGTTAAGTATTTTTTTAAAAACTAAAGAGGGCCAGGAAAGAAAACCGTCAGGGCCCCATCAGTCAATATATTTTTTCCTAAAAGCGTAAGTATTGATTAAATGCACCTGTTTGTTACGTAATAATATAGGGAGTTTGTCATTACGTAACAGGGAATGTTTTTTCTTAGAGATTTCGTTGGTTGTTACATGATTGTTTACCTATGTAAATTTGTTTAGGGTGAAGTAATATCACGTACTTTGTTTTGCTAGAGCTCACGGGGCGCTAGTCAGGTGAGAAACCCCCAGTTGTAACTGAAGATGACGTATTGTGCACACGTTTGTGTTACGTATAAAATTTTTTTCTTCAAGACATTCTTCAAGACATTTTGCAATACATTTCAAGACGTTTTTAAAAAATTTTTCTCAAAGACTTTTTCAAGACATTTTAAGACATTTCATGAAGTTTTTTAAGACATTTTTCTTCAAGACGGTTTTCAAGACTTTACAAGACATTTCAAGACGTTTTTAAGACATATTTCTTCAAGACATTTTTCAGAATTTCTTCAAGAAATTTCAAGACGTTTTCTAAGATATTTTTTTCAAAGAGTCCTTCAAGACGTTTCAAGAAATTTAAAGACGTTTATTAAGACATTTTTCTTCAAGATGTTTTTCTCAAAAGTCTTTTTTTGTTTCGAGATATATTTTTTCTTCAAGACATCTACTTCGAGGTATTTTTCTTCAAGGAACCTTAATAATCCGTCATCAAAGATTGTTGTCCGCCGTAGGAATCGAACGTAAGGTCAGAGATTTCCGAAAAGGAATGGTGCCTTGTACACCAGAACCCACAAATTATTCCTAATATTATATTCTTGGAAAGACATTCTACGCAATGGTCTGTCCCCCAAACACAAGCTAGCATCCAACAATATTACTGATTATTTATCTATTGCTTACATCTGTTTGTTGAGTAATAGTAAAGATGATATTATCAGAGTGGCAATATTGTGGCTATTGATGTTGTTCTTAGTAGTTTTTTAGTAATGGATGCTTTTACTCCATTGGAAGTTATGCCCACTAGCAGTGGTGAAATGAGACCAAGAGTACCCTTATGGTTAAAATATGGTACACATTCTTATACGGTCAATAGTCTGAGTTTTCTTCTTCGCTAAACAGAATTTTATAGTTATATTAGAAAGAATCTTGAACGGGTGTACATAATGTCTACAGGTGTGCATAGAATTCAAGATACCTTAATTGCAAAAGTTAAATATATTGAATATTTTATCGTAGAACAAGAAATCTAAAAGATGGAGACAAAGACTTTTATAGTACTTACAACTTTTAATAATAAAAAAATTCATAAACATTTTTAAAGCACTTTTTACTCTTAGGATACTCTAATCAATATTATACAGCTAGGAAAGGGATAATTTCAACTATAAAGTCGTTCAATAAAGGATTGTCTACATAAATACTGAGAAATTCACTGTAAGCATAGCCACGGCATCAAAAATGTAGTACTGCATGAAAACCAAAGCTTTTAACCGATAAATCTTGTACTTGCTTCCAATTTGGTCTGAGAACCTTCGTAATCTGACGAGAACGAGTATAAACCGTATAATGTATTCAACATTTTCTTGAATAAGCCTTTTCCTTATCCGCTTCAACCAGTGGTTTATATATTTTCTCCTGTAAAACTAAACCTTCTAAAACATACAGAAATTACTTTCTAAGAACACGGCAATCCCCTCCTTGCATTTTAGATATGACTCTTAAGTTTTAATATTGCTCCTTACTTTTAGAAAAACGTTTGAACTATTTCAATGTTTTTTCGTTTTTATTTTTATATTTCGTTATTGTTAAAAAGAGCAGGGAATATAAAACATTTTCTTGGATGAACCTTCTCCTTATTTCCGGTGATTTTGTAAGCATTGGCTGCATGGTGGCCCCCTGTGGAACCCGTTATCGTCACTTTAGCGTTTTCAGATCTTTGAATATCCCTATAAATATTTTTTATTTGAACAGTGGGAGCATACCATTTAATTGTTAGATCACTATACTTTATGGCAATTTCCAGCCAGTGACACTCTATGGCTGGTCTGTAACACCGTCTGACACACAATATCATTCCTAAAGAATTTCAATCATTTTTCTAAAAAGATTAACCATACAAACAGTATACACTAAAATCGATCGTTTAAACTTAAAGGAAACTTCCCAATAGCCTTTCTTCTGACGACTCGTGATATTTCACGGTATCGTGGCATTATGTGCCCACCCTGTGGCACCTTTGATATACCTTTTCATTCCTACAGCACTTTCAACCATTTTCTACAAAAATAGCCCTATAAAATAAAATTAACCATTGTTTTTATTTGATGTGCAGGAATTTCAGTTTCATTGCCAGAACATGATATTTAAAGGCAGTTTACCCCACCATGGCACTTTATCGCTAGCCTGTTGAACCCTCTGGCACACACTGCCAATTCTAAAATATTTTGAGCCATTTTCCTATAAAAAATAGACATATAAACCAAAATTGACCATTATTTTCAATTGAACAGTGGGACTTTCTATTTCATTGTTAGAATGTGTAAATCCATGGCATTTCCCGCCAGTGGGAAACAATCTGGCTGCACGTTAACACCCGGTGGCATCCGTCATCATCACTTAAGCTTTTTCTGACATTTCAATATCCTGAGACCTGTTTTTATTTCAACCTTGGGAACTAACCTTTTCGTTGTTAAATCATGATACTCATATCAATTCAATGGCCCCGGCATTTCCGGATGGGTTACTTCGAGCTGAAACAGCGAGTTCCACTTCTACATGCAACGAATTATCAAAAGCAACTAAGCTACCATTGCCATTTTCAACCTCATTGTCTATTACAGTCAAAAATAGCGTCGATGTTAGTTATTATTATTATTTTTGTTTGTTTGTTTGTATTCGGCACGTTTTTTTATTTATTTCTCGTTTGGTTTTCTGCTAATGGTAGTCATATCAACCAGTGGTCCTGAAATTTTGGGCTGGGCTACTCTGAGTCGAAACAGTGAGTTCCACTTCTACAGAGAAAAATTACTAAAAGCATCTAGGCTACCATCGCCATTTACCCAGTCCCAGTATCTATTGCAATTCCCTAATGTCAATATTATTATTGTTTTATTTTTTATTTGTTTTAGTTTCTTTGTGTTACATACGTTTTTTGTTTTGTTTTTTGTTTTCTGCTAATGGTAATCGTATCAAACCAGTGGTCCTAGCCTTTTGGGGTGGGCTACTTCGAGTTGAACACTGGCGGCTGTTATGATTAACTATACATACTTTTGTATGTGCTATACGTATTGCTTACGAATGCAAAGTCGTAGCAACCAATTCCAACGGGGGCCTAGCAACCAATTCCGAAGGGGCCCTTAAAACCGATTCAAACAGGGCCCTAACAATCAATTCTAACGGAAGCCTAGTAACCAATTCTAACGGGGTCCTAGCAACAAATTGCAACCTGGCCCTAGCAAGCAATTCTAACCGGACCCTAACAAACAATTCTAACAGGGGAGAATTGGCAACCAATTCCAACGGAGACCCTAGCAACCAATTCTAACGGATCTCCAGTAAACAGCAAGTGTTATTGATTGCAGATCTGTTGCACACACGTGTGTGTCACATAATTGTTATGCAACTTATGTATACAGAATTTTACTTAGATGCTATCAAAAATGGTTCGTACATCCTTTAATTCGTATTAAATTCTTTTAAAAGCTAAAAAACAAAGCGATTTGTGGGGACATTTCATGCAGAGTCATCCCGTTTTTTAATGATTTGGTCTTTTTCTAAGATGCATTAAAAAAAGTCCAACGGGGGCCCCTAACAGCCAATTCCAACAGTGGACCCTAGCAACCGATTCCAACTTGGCCCCTAGTAACCAGCAAGTAATATTGATTACTAATCTATTGCGCATACATGGCTTTTAAATCATTGTTATACAATTTAAGTGGGTTTCGAATTTTTCTTACATGTTGTCAAAAATGTTCAGTTTGATCCGTATAAAATTGTTTTAACAGCTAGAAAGACAACGTGGTTTGTGTGGGAATTTCATGCACAGTTATATCGTTTTAAGGATTCAGTCATTTTTCTTACCAAAAAAAATCAAGCACAAAGATTCAGACTGTATTAATAAGAATAAAGACCAAGCTGTAGAAATCAAGGCTAACCTCGAAAAAACGGAACCAATCGGAAGAAATCAAGATACCAATATCTGGAAATCTAGAACAATACCTAAAAATCCTGACCAGTGTATAGGAATCCAAACAAACCATAAAATACAGACAAGCTTGTAGAAATCATGGGCAACCACTAAAAATCAAGACCAACGCGAAGAAATCAAGTGATCAATTTTTAGAAATCCAGGACAAACCCATAGAAATCATGATTATTTGTATGGTTTTACCTAGGTTACATTATGTTAACTGATTTAAATTATGTTAACTAGGTTGGTTTGGGTTCAGCAAACGTGCCCGCACGTTTGCTGAACTCAGATTAACCTAGCTTAAATCAGTTAATATAATGAAACCTAGGTAAAAAATAGGTTGGCTGTGAATACCCCAGTTGCAGGTACCCTGGGGTGTGGCAGTCTTGCTACAGGTACTCGGGGTTAGTTATGGTTTGGCTGCAGGTACCTGGAGTGTGACAGTGGTACTCTTACTGGTTAAGTTGATTCAGATGCTCATTTCATTGTCTCTGTTGATGGTACATTTATTGGTCAAATCGATTCAAGTCTCATTTCATTGTCCCTTTTCTTAATGATTTGATAGTTGGTCATATTTTTTATGAAGTTGTTCTGGATTTCTAGATATTAGCCTCTTGATTTCTTCAGATTGGTCTTGATTTCTAGAGATTTCCCTTGATCTCTACCGGTTGGTCTTTATTTCTTATGAATTAATTAAAAAAAAACTTTCCGAAAAAGAAGTTTTCTAAGGAAAAGTAAAGGCTATATTAAACTTAAGATCAGAAGAATAGGAACCTACAATAACTCAAACACAAAAACAACCAGAAATTAATATTAAAGATAAATGAAACCCAAAACGAACAGAAATTAAATAATTAATCATAGCAAAAAACTTACAATAGGTTCTAATATTAATGAATATTAAATCTCAAAAAGAGTGAATCTAAAGCTGAATGTGCGTATCAAGCTTAAAACGCGCAAAAATATTTTGCTATTGAGGCATAAATGAAATCCAAAGCGAACAGAAATTAAATAAACAATCATAGCAAACATACATACAAGAACTACTAATATAAAGGAGTAAGTAAATCTTAAAACGAATGAAACTTAAATTGAATATACAAATCAAGCTTGAAATGAACAAAAGTCTCTGCAAAGAAGATTTTGGGTTCTGCCACCTTCTTTCATTCTAAAAGTCTAAAGCCTACTGCATCATTGGCGCTATATAATTCGTTTTCAGTAAAGCACCAATGACGCAGTATGTTTTAAACTTTTACAGTGACATAAACTCTTGTTTGTAGTGATGTTTGATCGTTTCAAGCTAGATTTGCATATTCAATTTAAGTTTCGCTTGTTTTAAGATTTATTTATTGATTTACATTAATATCTATTGTATGTTCGTTTGTCTTGATTGTTTATTTAATTTCTGTTCGATTTAAGTTTCATTTATTCTTTAATAGTAATTTCTGGTCGTTTTGAGTTTTAATTTTAACAGGTATTTGTATCAGCTGAGCTTAAGCTTAATATGGCCCTTACTTTTCTTTGAAAAACTTAGTTTTTGGAAAGTTTTTTTTTAAATTAATTTAAGTAAGATAATGATACTTTTACCGTTAGGGAAACGGGCAGTATCCATAGTCTTGTTTGTAGTGAAGACACCATTCATTAGAAGTACACCTCGATTCTTTCGGAAAGAATTGGGGAAAAAAAACTTTCGGATAGTTTGTTTTTTAATTAAATTTTGTTCGTTTTTTGATTGCAAAAAGTTTGAAGTTGTTTAAAAACTCCTTATTTGAAAATAAGATTTTTTCTCAGCATCAAACTTTCATCAAAGCATCAAAACTAGTATCAAAGTAATAATATCAAGTACCAAAGTATCAAGGAAAAGAAAAGATCAAACTTAGCAAGGTATCAAAGTAAACAAAGTATCAAAGTCTAAATAAGCAACTTGCACAACTTACAGCCCTGGCACCGTATATCAAAGTTACCACGTAAACCACTAAATCAAAGTATAAAAGTAAACATGGTTTCAAAGTAACAACAGTTAAGTTCCGTAGCTCAGAGCCATTTCTCCGGGGCGGGGAGGGGTCAACCCCGAAAGTATAGTTATTTGTCCTTTGAACCATTTTGAACAAAATGGCTATCTAAAAATATTGAGGGGACACATTTGAAGAAAAGGGCCTTGGAGGGGGAGGCTAGTTGCCCTCCAGTCACTTTTAACTCTTGAGAAGGCACTAGAAATTGTGATTTAAAATCGAAAAATCCCCTTCCGAAGTTTATACGACCATCCCTTCCACAAAAACCTTGTATACCCAGGGCCTATTTTATAACACTTGCCCCCAGATTCTGGGGGGCGGGCTGTTTTATCCCTTGAGCTTCTTTTATATAATTTTTGGCCTATTTTGAACAATTTGGCTATATGAAAAATTCGATTGGACGCATTTGGAGAAAAGAAGGTTGGGAGGGAGGAGACCAGTCACCATCGAATCACTTTTGACTCTTAAAAGGTGAATTAGAACTTTCTTTTTCTAATCATTTGAGTCTCCTGCAAAGTTTATACGACCACTTCTTCCATAAAAAGCTTACATGCCCCCGCGGCATGTTACAGCCCTTCCCGTGGCTCTGGGGAGGGGGGTATGTTGACAACGAAGCTTTTGTAATCTTATCGTTGGACTATTTCAAACAAACTGACTATCCCAAAATTTTCATTTGATGCATTTGGGGAAAAGAGGGCGTTTGTGTCAGGGAGGGATAGATGCCCTCTGTTAACTTTTGACTCATAAAAACCATCGAAGTTTATACGACCACCCTTTACGTAAAAACCATGTAAGCCTCCGCGACATAAATTACAACACTTGCCCACGGGTTCTGGGGGGCTGTGTCGGTCCCCAGAGTTTTTATTATCTGGTGTTTGAACTATTTAAAAAAAAATAGCTATTTAAGAATTTGTATAATATGGGTTTGGAGAAAAAGGGCTAGGGCGGGGAGTAGTCGCCCTCGGGTCTCTTTTGGCTCTTAAAAAGTGAACTATTGTTTTGAATTTCCAATCAAATGATCCTCTCCAAATTGTATACGAGCATCCCTTCCATAACAAATATATATATGTCTTCAGCACATGACTTACCACGCCTACCCCCTGGTACTGGGGGGGGGGGGCATCGACACCTGAGTTTTTCCTATATGAATCTTTGAACTATTTTTAACAAAATGGCTATCTCTTAATAGTTATCGGATTGGTTTGGGGGAAAAAGGCATAGAGGGGCTAGTTGCCCTCAGATCTCTTTTGACTCTTCAAAAGAGAACTAGAAATTTCAGTTTCCAATCAAATCAACCCTCTTTGAAGTTTATACGAGCATACCTTTGATATGAACCATTTATGCCCCATGGACATAACTTATAACGCCTACCTCCGTGCCCTGGGGGGGGTGTCAACCACGGAGTTTTTTTTATCTGATATTTGAACTATTTAAAAAATGGCTATCTCAAGATTTTATCACATTGGTTTGGTAAAAAGGCGTGGTGGGAGGGGCCAGTTGCCCTCCCATCTTTTTACCCTTAAAAAATTAAACTAGAACTTTCAATTTCCATTCAAATGAGCCCTCTCTGAAGTTTATAAGAGCATCACTTTCATAAGAACCATAAATGCCCCACAGGGTATAGCTTAGAGCACCTACCCCCAGGCCCTAGGGGTTGTATCAGCATAGGAATGTTTCTTATCTGCCCTTTGAACTATTTATAACAAAAGGGTTATCTCAAAATTCTTATATGGTGGGTTTAGGGGAAAAGGCGTGGGGGAGGTGAGCTAGTTGCCCTTGGATGCCTTTCGACTCTTAAAAAGTTAACTCGAACTTTCAATTTCCGATCAAACGAGCCCTCTCTGAAGTTTATACGAGTATCTCTCTCATAAGAACCATACATGCCCCCAAGGAAAAACTTATAAAGCCTGCCCCCGGGCCCTGGGGAGTTTTGTCGACACCTAATATTTTTACTGATTTAAACTATTTTTAAGAAATTGACTATCTCAAATTTTTTAATGGATACTTTTGGGGAAAAAGAGTTGAGGGGGGTCTAGTTGCCCTCTAATCTCTTTTGACTCTCAAAACTGAACTAGAACTTAAATTTTCCAATCAAATGAGCCCTCTCTGAATTTTTTTCCGAGCATTCATAAGAACCATATAGGCCCCCAGGGCATAACTTAAAATGTTTACCCCCTCCGGGCCTGGAGGGTTGTGTTGACTCCGGAATTTTCGTTATATGATCATTGTACTTAAAAAAAAAAAAATGGCTATCGCGAAATTTGTCTCGGTTGGGTTTTTTTTTGGAGGGGGGGAGAGGGGCTAGTTGCCCTTCGATTTCTTTTGACTCTCAAAAGTGAACTAGAACTTTCAATTTCCAATCAAATGAGCCCTCTCTGAAGTTTATACGAGCACCCTTTCCAAAAGAACCTAATATACCCCCTGGGCATAACTTACAACACCTGCCCCCAGACCCTACGGGATTGTGTCGACATCTGAGTTTCTGTTATCTGACCTTGTTACTATTTTTAACAAAATGGAAATCTCAAATTTTTATTGGATCCATTTGGGGAAAAAGGGGCGTGGGGTGGGGGGTTAATTACCCCCAATCTCTTTTGATTCTCCAAAACTGAACTAAAAATTTCAAATTCCTATCCAATGAGCCCTCTGTGAAGTTTTTACGAGCATCCCTTACATAAGAACTATATATGCCCCCAGGGCATAACTTACAACGTCTGTACTCAGGCCCTGGGAGGTTGTGTTGACCTTGGAGGTTTTGCTATATGATCTTTGAACTATTTTTAACAAAATTATTATCTCAAAGTTTCTACTGGATGGGTTTCAGGAAAAAAGAGCTTGGATTACAACAGCTGCCCCCGGGCCCTGCAGGGTTGTTTCGACACTGGAGTTTGGATGCATTTGGGAAAAAAGGCGTGGGGGGGATAGTTACCCTCCGATCACTTTCAACTCTTAAAAAGGGAACTAGAACTTCCGATTTCCAGTCAAATGAGCCCCATCCGAGGTTTATGCGACGACCCTTTCCATGTGAAGTGCCTCTGAGAAAACAAATAGGCACACTATAGTGTTGCCTCTGATTCGTCTGGATTTCTATGCACTGTTTATGATTTTTAAGGGATTGTTCGGATTTCTGCATATTAGTCTCTTGATTTCTTTGGATTGGTCTTGATTTCTTAGAGGTTGGTCTTGATTTCTACAGTTTGGTCTTGATTTTTATGAATTCGACTGGACTTTTGTGTGTTGGTTATTATTTCTATGTGATTGTTATGGATTTCTACATATTGGTCTCTTGATTTCCTCGGATTGGTCTTGATTTTTTTAGGCTGGTCATGATTTCTACAGTTTGGTCTTGATTCTTATGAATTCCTTTGGATTTTTATGCGTTGGTTATGATTTCTATGTGAATGTTATGGATTTCTACAAATTAACCTCTTGAATTCTTCTGATTTGTCTTTATTTTTAGAGGTTAGCCTTGATTTCTACAGTTTAATCTTGATTTCAATGGTTTGGTCTTGATTTCTATATATATATTATGATTTCTAGGGACTGTGCTGTATTTGTACATTTTGATCTCTTGATTTCTACAACTTCGTCTTGATTTTTATGGAATGGTCTGAATTTCTATAGTTTGGTCTTGATTTATATGGTTTGGTCTTGATTTCTGTACATTGATCTCTTGATTTCTTGCACTTGGTTTTGATTTAGAGGTTGGCCTTTTTTCTAGAATTTGGTCTAGATTTCTATGGTTTGATCTTAGTTTCTATGGGTTGGTCATGATTGCTATGGGATCATTCTCGATTTCTACATATTGGCCTCTTGATTTCTTCGGATTGGTCTTGATTTTTAGAGGTTGCCCATGATTTCTACGGGTTGATCTTGTTTTCTATGGTTTGGTCTGTATTTATATGGGTGGGTCTTAATTTCTATGGGATTATTCTCGATTTCTACATATTGGTATCTTGATTTCTTCGGATTGGTCTTGATTTTTATAGGATGCCTTAACTTCTACGGGTCGGTCTTGATTTTTTTTTTATAAATTCGTCTGAATTCTTGTGCATTGGTTATTATTTTTATGGGATTGGTCTTGATTTTTAGAGGTTGGCCTTGATGTCTACAGTTGAGTCTTGAATTTTATGGTTTGGTCTGGATTTCTATGGGTTGGTCATAATTCTTATGGGATTGGTCTCGACTTCTACACATTGGTATCTTCATTTTTTTGGATTGATCTTGATTTTTAGAGGATGCCTTGATAAAATTCGTCTGAATTCTTGTGCAATGGTTATGATTTCAATGGGATTTTTCTGGATTTCTAAAAATTGGCCTTTTGATTTCTTTGGATTTGTCTTCATTTCTATGGACTGGTCTTGATTTCTACAGTTTGATCTTGATTTCTATGTACTGGTCATGGTTTCTACGGATTGTTCTAAATTTCTACATATTGATCTCTTGATTTGTGTGCTTTGGTCTTGATTTTTTTGTACTGGTCTGGATTTTTACGGTTTGGTCTTGATTTATATGGTTTGGCCCGGATTTTTAAGTACTGGTCATGATTTCTAAGGGTTGTTCTGGATTTCTAGATATTTATATCTTCATTTTTACGGGTTAGTCTTGATTTCTATATTTTGGTCTGGATTTCTATACATTGGTCTCTTGATTTCTTCAGATTGGTCATGATTTAGAGGTTGACCTTGATTTCTACGGGTTGGTTCTGATTTTTATGAATTCGTATGTATTTCTATGGGTTGGTCATCATTTCTATGGTTTGATCTGGATTTCTATGCACTGGTCTCTTGATTTCTTCTGATTAGTCTTGATTTAGTGGTTGGCCTTGATTTCTACAATTTGGTCTGGATTTCTGTGGTTTGGTCTTGATTTCTAGGGACTGGTGATATTTTCTATATGATTGTTCTGAATTTCTACATATTGCCCTCTTGATTTCTTTTGATTGGTCTGGATTTTTAGAGGTTGTCCTTGATTTCTACAGGTTGGTATTAATTCTTATGAATTCATCTGGGATTGGTTTTGATTTCTATGGGATTGGTTTTGATTTTTAGAGGTTACTCTTGATTTCTACAGTGTGTTCTTGATTTTTTACGAATTCGTCTGGATTTCTATGCAATGGTTATGATTTCTATGGGTTTGGTCTGTATTTCTATGGTTTGGTCATAATTTCTATGAGATTGTTCTGGATTTCTACATTTTGGCCTCTTGATTTCTTCCGATTGTTCTTGATCCTTATAAATTGGTTTGGATTCTTATGCACTGCCCATGATTTCTATGGGTTTGTCCTGGATATCTACATATTGACCTCTCGATTTCTTCGGACTGGTTTCGATTTTTAGAGGTTGGGCTCTTTTATGATGTAATCTGACTCTGTGTGTTTGATTATTTTTTTGTAAAAAAAATGGCTAAATCCTTAAAACAGGATGGCTATGCACGAAATGCCCGCAAAAACCGCTATTTTTCTAGCTGTTAAAACAATTTTATATGAATCAAAGAATGTATGAGCCATTATTGACAACATTTAATAAAAGGGCCTGGTTTGAATTGGTTGCTAGGGCCCGTTGAAATTGGTTGCTAGGGCCCCGTTAGAATTGGTCGCTGGGGCCCCGTTGGAATTGGTTTCTCGGCCCCCGTTGGAATTGGTTGTTAGGGCTTTGCATAAGTAAACAATAGCTCCTGCTAAAGTATGTGCAGTGAAACATAACAGCCACCTTTGTTCAACTCGAAGTAGGTTGAACACAGGTTGAACCTTCCCCGAAATGCCAGGATCGCTGGTTTGACATGATCATCAGTAGCAGAAAACCCTGTATATAAAAGAATAAACGTGTGTAGCCTAATGCAAAACAAAATTATAACATTGGCGCTATGTTTGACTGCAATATATGATTGGGGTGAAAAATGGCGATGGTAGCTTAGCTGTTTTTGACAATATTTTATATGTAGAAGTGAAACTCGCTGTTTCAACTGGAAGTAACCCACCCCGAAATGCCAGGACCATTGGTTTGATATGAGTATCATGATCTAATAATGGAACGGTAAGTTCCCACTGTTCAAGTAAAAAACATTTTTCAGGATATTCAAATGTCAGAAAACGGTATAGTGATGATGACGGGTGCCATTGGATTCACCGTGCAGCCAAATTGTGTCATGCTGGCTTGAACTGCCTTGGATTATCACATTTTAACAATGAAATGGAAAGTCCCGTTGTTCAAATAAAAACAATGGTCAATTAAAGTTTATAAGGTTATTTTTATATTTAAATGGCTGAGAAGGCCTTAGGCATGATACTGTTGTCAAAAGAGTGCCGCGGGCCAGCCATAGAGAGCCACGGTGGCATGAGTTGCCTTGGAGTATAACGTTCTAACAATGAAATGGAGAGTCCCACTATTCAAATAAAACCAATGGTCAATTTTAGTTTATAGGGCTATTTTTGTAGGAAAATGATTAAAAATACTTTAGGAATGATAAGTTATGCCACAGGTTGCCGCAGGGCAGCCCCAAAATACCACGATGGCCTAAACTACCACGAGTCATCAGAAGAAACGCTATTGGGAATTTACCTTTAAGTTTAAGCAATCGATTTTAGTGTATACTAATTGTGTGGTTATTTCCTGTAGAAAAATGGTTGAAAATGCTTTAGGAATGATAGTGTGTGTCAGAAGGTGCTGCCTGCCAGCCAAAGAGTGTCACTGGCTGGAAATTGATATAGAGTATCATGATCTAACAGTGAAATGTTATTTTCCCACTGTTCAAATAAAAAACATCTATCGGGATATTCACACATCAGAAAACGCTTACGTTATGACGACCGGTGACACAGGGTGCCACCGTGCAGACGATTCTTACAAAATCGCTGGAATTAGGGAGAAGGCTCATTCGATGAAATATTTTAAATTCTATGCCCTTCTTAACAATTAATTAAAATACCTTTCTGAAAAGAAGTTTTCTAGAGAAAAGTAAAGGCAATATTAAATTTAAGATCAGAAGAAATAGAAACCTACAATAAGTCAAACTCAAAACAACCACAAGTTACTATTGAAGAACAAATGAAACCCAAATCGAACATGAATTCAATAAACAATCATAGCAAACAAACAAACAATAGCTACTACTATAAACGAGTAAATAAATGTAAGAACGAGTGAAACTTAAATTGAATTTGCAAGTCCAGCTTGAAACGAAAAAAATCTCTACAAAGAAGAGTTTGGATTTTTCCATCTTCTTTAACTATAGAAGTCTAAAACCTACTGCGTTATTGGTGCTTTACTGAAAACTATATGTATCTTGAACAGTCTTGAAAAGTACAAATAAAATCAAACCGAATGTTTTATATATAATGCTATTAATTGTTGAAAGGTCACCAGTTCAAGATTTTATTTCACTGCAATTTTATTTTATTTTCCATGCTGCAATAACTGGCAAAGAAAATATTTGTAATATATTTTATTTTCAGTGAAGTAGGTGAGTCAGTGAAGCAGGTCAGTGTAGTAGGCTTTAGAATTTTACAGTTAGGGAAGGGGGCAGTATCCAAACTCTTGTTTGTAGTGCAGCTATATTTGTCTTGAACAGGCTTGGAAAGAAATAATAAAATTAAACTGAATATTTGAAGTATATTTACATTAATTGGTGAAAGCTCATCAGTTCAAAATTTAATTCTACTGCAATTTCTAGGTTTATTTTCAATGTTGTAATAAGTACAAAAGAAAATATTTGTGATATAATTCGTTTTCAGTAAAGTGCCAATGACGCAGTAGGTTTTATACTTTTATAGTGATAGAAGGAGGCGATACCCAAACTCTTGTTTGTAGAGATTTTTGTTTGTTTCAAGCTGGATTTGTATATTCAATTTAAGTTTCACTCGTTTTAAGATTTAGTTACTTATTTATATTAGTAACCATTGTTTGTTTGTTTGCTATGATTGTTTATTTAACTTTTGTTCGTTTTGGGTTTCATTTATGCTTCAATAGCAAAATATTGTGTTCGTTCTAAGCTTGATTTGCATATTCAACTTAAGCTTTATTCGTTTTGAGATTTATTTATTCATTTATATTAGTACCTGTTGTATGTCTTTATTGCTATGATTGTTTATTTAATTTCTGTTCGTTTTGGGTTTCATTTATTCTTTAATAGTAACTTCTGGTTATTTTGTGTATAACTTATCGTAGGTTTCTATTTCTTCTGATTCTAAGTTTAGTATGGCCTTTACTTTTCTTTAGAAAACTTCTTTTTCGGAAAGCTAATTTTTAAATTAATTTCTGTTCGTTTTTGATTGCCAAAGTTTCAAGTTTTTCAAAATTCCCTATTTCAATTTTTTTATTATTCTAAACTTAATTAATGGTTTTGGTAAGAAATAACAAATTAAATTGAATATTTAAAGCTCTGAAGCCTCCAGGCCCAATCATTTTTGCCACTCCGTTTTTGCAAGATTTTTGGGAAAATCTCCAAAGCTTCAGGAATAGTGAAAGCCGCAGGGCCTAGTGGGCCTGTTAACAAATCCTGGTCTGGTTTCACTGCAATTTTCATTCTATTTTCAATTTTGTAACAAGAACGAAAGAAGACATTTCCAATATAATTTCTTTTAGTAAAGCACCAAATACGCAGTATGCCTTATATTTTTCCCGTTAGAGAAACGAACAGTAACCATACTCTTGTTTGTAGTGAAGACACCATTCAGTGGAAGTACACAACCCCTAGCCACTGAAAACGACCGCGGTCTAACAACCAATTCTAAATCCAATTTTCGCTTGTGTTTAAATTCTGTTCTCCTAATTATTAATAATAAATAAAGGTAGGCTAATTTTGTAGAACTTTGTAGCCACTTAAGTAAGAGAATGATAATTCTAAGCAAGATAAGTGGCTATTTAAGTAAGAAAATGATATTTTTACCGTTAGGGAAACGGGCAGTAGCCATGCTCCATTCATCTACGCCATCTGATAGATTGTGAAGACACCATTCATCAGGAATGCATAACCCCTACTCCCTGAAGATGACAGAGGTCTATCAACCAATCTTTAGTCCAATACTCACTTGTCTTTGAATTCTTTTCTTCCAGTTATTGCAATAAAAAAAAGGGTAAACTAATTTTGTAGAACTTTGTAGCCACTGAAGTAGGAGAATGATAGTTCTAAGTAAGAGAATTGGTTATTCAAACAGTTCGTGGTAATGAACTGTAAGTAAGGAGTGACCCGGCTCAATAGTAACAGAAACTCTAAAAAACAGAATTTTGATACCAATAGATACATCGGAAGAATTAAATTTGTATGCTGATTTCAAATATATAAGTTTCCTCAAGTTTAGTCTTACCCATCAAAATCTACAAGTCTGAGAAAATTTGCCTTATTTCCGAAAAAAGGGGAAAACAAACCCTAAAAGTCATATAACTTTAATGAAAATCACATCATCAAATTCAGCATAACAGAGAACCCAACTATAGAGGTTTTAAGCTCCTATCTGCAAAAATGGGGAATTTTGTTTTTTTTGCCAGAAGAAAGATCACGGATGCGTGTTTATTTTTTTTTTTTTTTTTTTTTTTTTTTTTTCTTAGGGGTGATCGTATCGATCCATCAGTCCCAGAATATCGCAAGATGGCTCATTCGAAAGGAAATTAAAAGTTCTAGTGCCATTTTTAAGTGACCAAAAAAATTTGAGGGCAAATTGGCCCCCTCCCACGCTCATTTTTTTTTTACCGAAGTCACCCAATAAAAGTTTTGGGATAGCCATTTTGTTCAGCAAAGTCGAAAATCGAATTAATATGTCTTTAAGGAAGACTTAATCCCCCACTGTTCCCGGGGGAAGGGCTGCAAGTTATAAACTTTGCCCATTGTTTATAAATAGTATTGGTTATTGGGAAGTATACAGGCATTTTAAGGAGGAATTTTTTCTAGTGGGGGGTCGGGGTCAGAGTAGGGGTTACGGGGGATGATCTTTCCATGAAGAATATTACCTTGGGGGAAGGGGCAGTTCTATGAAGGGGGACCAGATTTTCTAGCATTATTTAAAAAACGATCAGAAATTAAATAAAAAAACAAGTTTTTTTTCAACGGAAAGTAAGGAGCAACATTAAAACTTAAAACGAACAGAAATTATTACGTTAATGAGGGGTTTCGCCCCCTAGGCAATACCTCGCTCTTTGCGCTAGAGTTTTTTTTAGTACTTTCAACAGAGCTATCTATTCTAATTAACCGGCCTTTGTGATTCGGGGGTTTGTGATTCGAACAAAATTCGAACTCTAGCGCAGAGGGCGAGGTATTGACTAGGGATTGAACTCCCTAATATACGTAATAAAAATATACGAATATAGAAATTCGTTACGTAAGTTAATTCGTAAGTTACGTCAGAACAAAATTTCGAGAAAGCCAATAAGCCACAAACAGGAAAATTAATATGCGAATTTCATTTTAATAATTCATGTACGGTGATCCAAAATCAAAGCTGCATTAGTTCAAAAACGTTCAGAAATTAACTAAAAAAACAAGTTTTTTGTAACTGAAAGCAAGGAGTGATATTAAAACTTAAAACAAACAAAAATTATTCCGTTTATGAAAGGGGCTGTCTCCTCCTCAACGCCCCGCTCTTTACGCTTAAGTTTGACTCTGTCTCACAACTTTATTTTTAAAAACAATAAAAAACTTTAGTGTAATGAGCGCGGCGTTGCGGAGGGGACAGCCCCTTTCATATACGGAATAATCTTTGTTCGTTTTATGTTTTAACGTCACTTTTTACTTTCAGTTAAAAAATCTGCTTTTTTTTAGTTAATTAAGTAAGGGAATGATACTGTTACCGTTTGGGAAACGGCCAGTAGCCATACTCTTGTTTGCAGTGAAGACACCATTCATTAGAAGTACCTAACCTCAATTCTTTCGGAAAGAATTGGGGAAAAAACTTTCAGAAAGTTTTTGTTAATTAGGTTCTGTTTGTTTTTTTATTGCAAAAATTTTCAAGTTTTTGAAAAACTACTTATTTCATAATAAGTTTTTTTTTTCAACATCTCACTTTCATTAAAGTATCAAAACTATTATCAAAGTAACAATATAAAAATAATAAAGTATCATAGTAAAGAAAGGATCAAAATTAACAAAGTATCAAAGTAAACAAAGTATCAAAGTAGCAATAAGCAACTTCCACAACTTACAGCCCTTGTACCGTAAATCAAAGTTACCACATACATTACTAAATCCAAGTATCAAAGTAAACAAAATAAACAAAGTAACAATAATTAAGTTCCACAGCTCAGAGCCATTTCCCAGGGGGGGGGAGTCAACCACAGAAGCATAGTTATTTGGCCTTTGAATTATTTTGAACAAAATGAAAATCTCCAAATTTAGACCGGATGCCACTTGGGAAAGTGGGGCGTTGGCTAGTTGGCCATTGATACTTTTGACTCTTAAAAAAAAGCTAGAAGTCTCAATTTCCGATCGAATGAGCCCTCTCTTGAGTTAATTCCACCACCCCTCCCATGAAATTATTTTCTAACAATAGGCAACTTACATAAGTTACAATTCTTGCCCAGGGGCTAAGGCTATTTCAAATTTTGATACGATATATTTGGAGTAAAAAGGCACAAGGGGAGGGGGCTTGTTACTTTTTGATTATTTTCGATTCTTAAGAAGTTAGAGCTTACACAAGTTCCAATACCTGTGTGGTTGCTATGGAGGATTTCTCAACCCCTAATTTATTGCAGTTTGAATTTTGGACTATTTTAAACAAAATGGTTATCTCAAAAATTTTATCGGATGTATTTGGGGGAAAAATCGTGTGGGAGGAGGGTAGATACCCTCCGATCACTTTTGATGACTGTTAACATGTAGCTAGAACTTTCAATTTCCTATCAAACGAGCCATCTCAGAAGTTTATACGACCACCCCTTCCGCAAAACCTTATATTCCCTCAGGGCATAGCTTACAACACTTGCCCCCGGGCTTTGAGGGGATGTGTCGACCCCGGGTTATTTTTTAAATTAACTTAAAACTATTTTGAACCAAATAGCTATCTCAAAATTTTGATTGGATTCATTTGGGGGAAAAGGGTCCTGGGGGGAGGGTGGCTAGTTACCCTCCAACGACTTTTGTCTCTTTAGAAGGGCACTAGAAATTCCTCCAGGCCCATTTTAAATTACTTGACCGCGGATTCTGGGGGGCTGTTTTATCCCTGGAGTCTTTTTTTTATATTGTATTTCGTCTATTTTGAACAAAATAGCTTTATAAAAAATTTGATTGGGCGCCCCTGGGGAAAATAAGGTTGGGAGAGAGGGGGCTAGTAGCCATCGGATAAATTTTTATTCTTAAAAGTTGAATTAGAACTTTCAATTTCTAATCATTTGAGTACCCTCCAAAGTTTGTACAACTATCTCTTCCATTAAAACCTTATATGCCCCACGGGACAAGTTAAAACCCTTCCCTTTGCTCTGGCTCTGGTAGTTGTACTCATATTTCCTTTGGCTCTTGAAAAGTAAACTAGAACTTTCAATTTCTAATCAAATGAGCCACCTTCGAAGTTGGTACGACCATCCCTTACATATAGACTTTCAATTTTCAATCAAATGAGCCCTCTCTGAAGTTTATACAAGCATCCCTTCCATAGGAACCATGTAAGCCCCAAGGGCATAACTTACAACACCTGCCCTCTGGCTCTGGGTGGTTGTGTCGATACCAGATTTTTTTTTTATCTGATTTATGAACTATTTTTAAGAAAATGGCTATCAAAATTTTTATCAGAAATGTTCGGGGGGATGGCTAGTTGCACTTGAATCTCTTTTGACTCTTAAAACATAAACTTGAACGTTTAATTTTTAATCAAATGAGCCCTCTCTGAAGTTTATAAAAACATTCCTTCCATAAGAACCATATATGCCCCCAGCGCATAACTTACAATGACTGCCCCCAGCCCTGGGGGGTTGTGTCGACACCAGAGTTTTTGTTATCTGACTTTTTAACTGTTTTTACGAAATGGCTATCTCAAAATTTTCATCTGATACATTTGGGGAAAAAAGGGCATGGGGGAGGGGCTAGTTGCTCTCCGATCTCTTTTGACTCTTAAAATGTGAACCATTACTTTCACTTAAAAAAAAATGAGCCCGCTCTGAAGTTTGTGCGAGCATCCCATCCATAAGAACCATATACACCCCCAGAGCATAACTTATAACGAATACCCCCGGGCCCTGGGAGGTTGTGTTGACACCAGAGTGTTTTTTTTATCTAACTTTTAACTATTTTTAACAAAATGCCTATCTCAAAATTTTTGTCTAGGTACATTTGAGGAAAAAGAGCGTGGAGGGGGGGGGGGGTGCTAGTTGCTTTCCAAAATCTTTTGACTCTAAAACAGTGAACTAGAACTTTCACTTTACAAACAAATGAGCCCTTTCTGAAGTTTACACGAGCATCCCTTCCAAAAGAACCATATATACTCCCAGGGCATAGCTTACAACGCCTGCCCTTGGGCCCGGGGGGGTTGTATTGTCAGTGTAAATTTTATTATCTAACCTTTGAACTATTTTTAACAAAATGGCTATCTCAAAGTTTTATCTGATGCATTTGGGAGGGAGGAAGGGTGTGGAGGAGGAGCTAGCTTCCCTCCAATCACTTCTGACTCTTTAAAGTGAACTAAAACTTTAAATTTCCAATCAAATGAGCCCTTTCTGAAGTTTATACGAGCATTCCTTCCATAAAAACCATATATTGCCCCCAGGGTATAACTTAAAACGCCTGCCCCCGCACCCTGGGGGACTTTGTCGACACCGGAGTTTTGTTATTTGACCTTTGAACTATTTTTAACGAAATGTCTATCTAAAAAGTTTTATTTGATGCATTTGAGGAAAAGGGCGTAGTGGTGGGGGGGGGGGGTGGGGCTCTCTGCCCTCCGATCATTTTTGAATCTTAAAAAGTGAACTATTACTTTCAGTTCAAAACAAGTGAGCCCCCTCTGAACTTATAAAGCCTGCCCCCGGGTGTTGGGAGGTTGTGTCGACACCTGAGTTAATCTAACCTTTTAACTATTTTTAACAAAATGGCTATCTTAAAATGTTTATTTGATGTATTTTGGGAAAAAGAGCGTGGAGGGAGGGGGGCTAGTTGCCCTTCGATCTCTTTTCACTCTTAAATACGTGAACTAGAACTTTTAGTTTACAAACAAATGAGCCCTCTCTGAAGTTAATAGGAGTATCCCTTCCAAAATTTGAGATAGGCTTTTTGTTAAAAATATTCGAAGATCAGATAATAAAATTGCCAGAATTTTGTGATAACCATTTTGTTAAAAATGGTTCAAAGGTCAGATAATAAAACTTCCAATGACAGTACAACACCCTCTGATCCCTTCTGATTCTTTAAAACGAACTTCAACTTTCAATTTCCAATCAAATTAACCCTCTCTGAAATTTATACGAGCATCTCTTCCATAAGAACCATATATGCCCCCTAGGGCATATCTTACAATGCCTGTCGACACAGGAGTTTTTGTTATTTGACATTTGAACTATTTTTAACTAAATGTCTACCTCAATTTTTTTTTATTTTATGCATTTGAGGAAAACAGGGGCAGTGGGGGGGGGGGGGGGGATAGCTGTCCTCCGATCTATTTTGACTCTTAAAACTGAACTAGGCTTTTTCATCAAAAGAGCCCTCTCTGAAGTTTATACGAGCATCCCTTCTTCAAGAACCATATTTACCCCCAGGGCATAACTTATAATGCCTGCCTACGAGCCCTGGCGGTTTTGTCGACCATGGAGTTTTTGTTATATGATCTTTGAACTATTTTTAACAAAAGTCTACCTCAAAATTTTTATCGGATGTTTTTGCGGGGGAAAGGGTGTGGGACTAGTTTCCCTCTGATCACTGCTGATTCTTTAAAGGGGCACTAGAACTCTCTATTTCCCATTGAATATTAAGCCCCTTTCTAATTTTTACGACGACTCCTTCCATATGAAGTGCCTCTGGGAAAAATAATAAATAATAATAAAACATTGGAGATGTATGGCCTTTACTATAGGCAGCGCTGTAGCGTTGCCTTTGATATGGAAATATTAAATTAAAGACGAAAAGATATTGAAAAAGATCAAATGCTTTGTTAAAAGTAAGGAGCGGTTTTAAAACTTAAGATCCATATCTAAAATGCAAGGAGGGGGTTTTCCTGTTTTTAGAAGCTAATTTCTGTGTGTTTTAGAAGGTTTTAATTTTAAAGAGAGAAATATATAAAACCACTGGCTGAAGGAGATGAGGAAAAGGCTTATCATAGGCAGTGCAATAGCGCTGCCTAAGTAAAGAACGATGTTGGCACAATGTATTATTATTTTTTTTCCTTTAGACCAGGACACTTCGTATCAAAGGAGTTGTCCTTAAATTTCGAAAAGGGCTCATTCGTTTGGAAATTGGAGTGGCTTGTGTTTTTAATACTCGAAAGCGATTGAAAAGCAACTAACACCACTTCCATGCCCACCATTTCCCAAAACACATCGAATCAAAATTTTAAGATGGCCATTTTGCTCAGCGTAGTTAATTACCAGATAGAAAATATGTTTTTGAGGAGGACAATCCCCAACATCCCTCAGGGCAAGAGTTTTAAGCTATGCCCTGGGGGCATATAAGAACGATGTTGGCACAATGTATTATTTATTATATTTTTTTCCTTTATACCAGGGCACTTCGTATCAAAAAAGTCGTCCTAGAAACTTCAAAATGGGTTTATTCAATCGGAAATTGGAATGGCTTGTGCCCTTTTAGTCAAAAGTGATTGGAAGACAACTAACACCCCTTCCACGCCCACCATTTCCCGAAACACATCCAATCAAAATTTTGAGCTGGCCATTTTGTTCAGTGTAGTTGATTTCCAGATGTAAATTATGTTTTGAGGAGGACACTCCCCTAGATCCCTCAGGGCAAGGGTTTTAAGTTTTGCCCTGGGGGCATATACGGTTTTTATAGACAGTGTTGTCTTAGAAATTTCAAAAAAGGCTCATTCGATTGGAAATTCAAAGGGATAGTACCCTTTTTAACAGTCGAAAGTGATTGTAGGGCAACTAACCCCCCTCTCACGCCCACCTTTCCCCCAAACAAATCCAATCAAAATTTTGAGATAGCCATTTTGTTCAACGTAGTTGAAAGTTCTGGGAATTAGGTCTTTGAATATGAAAACCCCCCACAGCCTTCAGGGCAAGGGTTGTAAGTTATGCCCTGGGGGCATATAAGGTTTTTATAAAAAGCGTTGTCGTAGAAACTTCTAAAAAGGCTAATTCAATTAGAAATTAAAATGGCTAGTGCCCTTTTAATAGTCGAAAGTGATTGGAAGGCAACTAACATCCCTTCCACGCTCACCATTTCCTTAAACACATCCAATAAAAATTTTGAGACAGCCTTTTTGTTCCACGCAGCTGAAAAAATCTGGAAATTATACCTTTGAGTAGGACCCTCCCCCAACAGTCTTCAGGGCAAGGGTTATAAGTTATGCCCTGGGGGAATATAAGGTTTTTATTGAAATCTTTGTCGTAGAAACTTGCAAAAAGGCTCATTCGATTGGAAATTCAAAGGGCTAGTACCCTTTTTAATAGTCGAAAGTGATTTGAGTGCAACTAGCTTCCCTCTCATGCACACCTTTTCCCCAAACACATCCAATAAAAATTTTTAGATAGCCATTTTATTCAAAGAAGTTGAAAGTTTTAGAAATTAGGTCTGTAAGGATGACAACCCCTCAGTGCAAAGTGCAAATTATGTTCTGGGCTTGGGAAGGCTTAGGGGTTTTGAGCCCAACCCATTGTAATTTCTGCTCGTTTTGAGTTTGACTTGGTTATTTTTTGTAATTTCTGTTCGTTTTGGGTTTCATTTATTTATCGATGCTCATTTGTGGTAGTTTCTTGCTTGGTAGATAATTTGATTTTATTTTTGCTCATTTTTGGTGTGATACTGTTCTGTACTGTTCTTTGAAAAACTTATCTTGTGGAAAAAGTTTTTTCTAATTAATTCAAGAAAAGGTTGAATGCATTATACGGTTTATACTCGTTGTCGCTGGATTACAAAGGTTCTAAGACTAAAATTGGAAGCTAGTAGAAGATTTATCTATTAAAAGCTGTGCTTTTTATGCAGTACTATATAATTTGATGTCGTGACTATAGTTACAGGGAATTTCTCAGCATTTATGTACACAATCCTCGATAGAACGACCTTATAGTTGAATATATCCCTGTCCTAAATATATAATATTGATTTCAGTGCCCTAAGAGTAAAGTACTTTTTAAATTTTAGTAAATTTTTTTATTATTAGAATTTGTATGAACAATAACGTCTTTGTCTTCATCTTTTAGATGTCTTGTTCCACGATAAATCTTAAATATGTTTCACTGTTGCAGTTAAGGCATCTTATAGCCTATATAAATCTGTAAATATTAAGTACATCCCTTCAAGATTGTCTCTAATATAACTGGAAAATTATGTATAGCGAAGAGGAGAAGACAGACAATTGACCGTATAAGAAGGCGTACCATATTCTAACCATAAGTTATCTAACCAAGAGTACTCTTGGTTTCGTTTCACCACTGTTAGTGGGTTCAACTTCTAATAGAGTAAAAGCATCCATTACTTAAAACATGCTAAGAAGAAGATCAATATCAACAATGTTGCCACTCTGGTAATATTGCCTAAACTATTATTTAACAAAAATGTTTGCTCAATAGATCAATAGTGAATAACATTGTTGGATGCTAGCGCGCGCTTGGGGACAAACAGTTGCATAGAATTTTTTTCCACGAACATTATATTTAGAATTATTTGTTGGTTGAGGTGTCTAAGGCACCATTATGTTGGAAAATATCTGATCTTACGTTCGATTCCTACAGCGGAAAAACCCCTGTTTGTCCCAACCCCTTCATATACAGAATAATTTATGTTTGTTTTGAAATTTAATGTTGCTCCTTATTTTCACTTGAAAAACTTGTTTTTATTTAGTATGTGATCTTTTTCAATTAATACCGGTAAATCTGGCACACCCTACAACAAGAATTCCCTCCTCTGACAGGAAACTCCTGCGTGGAATTTTATCGCTGTAAAATACCCCCCCCCCCCCCGTAAAATTCCTTCAATTACATTACATTGCACATAGGCCATTATGATGGAGTGCTGGTGGTACTTTTTTTAGTCTTACTTTGTCTTTGCCAACTCAATTTTGTATGTGGAGATGTTCCGCGGAAATTGTCCGAGGAAAACTTTCAGCAAATTTTGATTTCCATGAGTTATCAGGGGAATTTCCGAAGTGATCGAAAAAATGATTAGGAATTAAATTGTTTTTAAAATGAAAGTATGCTAAGAAGAATTTCTCAGGATGAATCGCCAGAAAAAATTTTTACGGGGGGGGGGGATTTTCAGCGACGACGGAATTGTCTGGAAGGAATTTTACGGAGGGGGGTGTAGTTTACACCGATAAAATTCCACGCAGGAGTTTCCTGTCAGAGGAGGGAATTCTTCTTGTAGGGCGTGCCAGATTTACCGGTATTATTTGAAAAAGATCACATACTAAATAAAAACAAGTTTTTCAAGTGAAAATAAGGAGCAACATTAAATTTCAAATCAAACATAAATTATTCTGTATATGAAGAGATTGTCCCCCTTCTCAATTTCTTGCTCTTTACGCTAAAGTCCGAGTGTTTGTCCCAATTTTCTTAAGAACAACTCCTGAAACAAATGGGCCGTCTAATTGGAATGGGAAGCCTTTTTAAAAGTGTTTAAAACTTTAGCATGAAGAGCAAGGTATTGAGGAGGGGCGTAACCGGCTCTTATACAGAATAATTTCTGTTCGCTTTGAGTTTGAATATTGCTACTTGCTTTCAGCTGAAAAAAAAAACTTTTTTCTTATACTAATACAAATTGGTTATTCCGATTGTTTTGGAATGAAAATAATAACAAATAATTAATTATAGTAATGATAATTTTGTTCTGGGGCCTACCGTTATTTTCGAGCAGTTAGAAGAGGTAATAGCAATGAATAAATTAGAATGCTGAAAAATAAAACAGATAAAAATAATATGCTGCTGCTTTGGGTACACAAAAAATGTATACACTCAATATAATATACGTTGTTAGTCTAAATATTGTATTTAAGCAATAAATTTATCCAATGATTTTCCTGTTTGTTTACTATTGAATACTTCTTTCAAAACGTGGGTTGCTTGAAACATTAGACGTAGATGTCGATGACCCACTGAGAGGAGGGGACCCTGGGACCTGCCTCACCCAAAATCCTGACTTTTAATTAATTTATGGGGGTTTTTCACAAAAATATCAGATAAAACTCTGACCAGACCCCAAATTCATTTATTCATTTCATGAATTTTTTTTATGAAATGAATTATTTCATTTCATTTCATGATTGTTTGTTTTTGCTTTTTTTTTCTGTGTGAATTTAACCCGTGCAAGCTTAGGTATGTTTTCAATTTAGGTTTCTCAGTAAAATCAGTAGAAGGCTATCTTATACTCCGATCACGCACCCCTGCTGTCACCTACAACTTTTTTTAACATCAAATATGGGCATAGAGTCCCTAGGGGAAATGGATTTCTGAGAAATTGATTGCGTAATCAAAGTGTGTCAATAACCTAAATTTCCAAAGGTGTTGATGTTGTTGTTGTTGTAAGTGCACGCTCGAGGCGAATGTTATGTCGTCCAGGAATTTGGAACACCTGTGCTGTCGACCTCAATTCCCCTATCGTGAATCAATAATTCCCCTTAGAAACAACAAATTAATTCCCCTTTCTTGACAGATCAATCAACCAATGACATCATCTGTCAGACTTTAAAAATTTTCGCCCAGAAACGATTCTCCAGGAATAGATCCAAGTCATTAATGTCTTTGCCTCGGAAACAACTCTTTTGGTCGAACTCCAAAAGATATGAATAACCAAACGCCATGGAAACAGTTCTCCAAGAAACATCTTAGCGATGAATTGTTTTAGCGCGGGAATCAGGTTTCTTATTAATTTGAAATGCGTTAGTGCAGAAATGCCAAAAACAAAAGGAACACGCTGAAATTACATTTAGGGATTATTTGGGCGAAACTGTTTTAGACAGGATATGGAATTATTTCGGCGAAACAGTTAGAGACATTTTAAAAGATGATTTTAAAAGATGATTTTAGAAGAGGATTTGTGGGTGAAACTCTGTGGTCGTTATAATACACAAGTTCCATTTGAACAGTGTTATGGGGTCCCCTACCACAACCCCAAAGGGTTCCGATCCCCCCACCCCAACCCCGAAGGAAGCCACCGATCCTCAAATGTCCCCCGGGCTCCCAAAGGGCCCCCTGCGCCCCAAAGACTCCTGAGCCTCCATTTTAATACTTTTTTAAGGCTTTATTATATCTTTTCAGAACAAATTATTATTTTAGGGAATTATTTCGGCGAAACAGTTAGAGACATTTTAAAAGATGATTTAAAAGATGATTTTAGAAGAGAATTTGAGGGTAAAACTCTGTGGTCCTTGTAATACACAAGTTGTATTTTAACAGTGTCGTGAGGTCCTCTACCCCAACCCCAAAGGCTTCACATACCCCACCCCAACCCCGAAGGAAGCCCCCCGGTCCCCAAAGGTCCACCGGGCTCCCAAAAGACCACCAGGCTCCCAAAGGGCCCCCCGGACCCCCAAAGGCCCTTTACCGGACCCCAAAGGTCCACCGGGCTCCCAAAGGACCAATCGGCCCTCAAGTGCCCCCCAGACCCCCAAAGGTTCTCCCCAGACCCCCAAGGCCCTCCCCGGGCCCCCCAAAGGCCCTCCACCAGTCCCCAAAGGTCCACAGGGCTCCCAAAGGGCCACCCCCAGACCCCCAAAGGACCCCCGGCGCCCCAAAGGCCCCCGAACCCACATTTTTAATACTTTTTTATGGCTTTATTATATCTTTTCAGAACAAGTTATTTTCTTAATGTCCATCCTAAACCCATTTTACAAGTTGAAGTACCCATTCTTTTCACCCACAACTTTACTATACTGATTTTTGAATGCTCCAACACCAAGCAATACTTTTCAAAGGCATTTCAGAACAATTTATTTTCTTAATCTCCCTCCTAAAACCATTTTACAAGTTGAAGAAGCCATCCTTTACACCAAAAATTACTTTACATCCTTTCTGAATGCTCCAACATACTGAAACACTTTTCAAAGGGCATTTCAGAAAAATCTATGGTCTTCTTAAAATTCCTCTACCAATTATCAAAGCTTAAGCATACATAATTTACACACAAAACTTTGCATTACAACTTTTTTGAATGCCCCAACACCAAGCAATAATTTTCAAAAGGCATTTCAGAGCGAGTTTTTTTCTTAGTGACCGTCCTAAACTCATTTTCCAACTTAAAGTACCCATCCGTTTCACCCACAACTTTACTTTACAGCTTTTTGGATACCTCAACACCAAGAAATACATTTTAAAAAGACATTTCAGAGCAATTTCCTTTCTTAATGTCACTTTCTAAACCCATTTTCTAACTTGAAGTACCCATTCTTTTCACCCACAACTTTACTTTACAGCTTTTTGTATACCTCAACACCAAGAAATACTTTTCAAAAGTCTTTTCAGAGCAAGTTCCTTTCTTTATTTCCCTTCTAAACCCATTTTCCAACTTGAAGTACCCATCCTTTTACCCACAACTTTACTTTACAGCTTTTTGGATCCCTCAACACCAAGAAATACTTTGCAAAAGACATTTCAGATCAAGTTCCTTTCTTAATACCTCTTCTAAACCCATTTTACACCTTGAAGCATCAATCCTTTTCACCCCCAACTTTACTTTACACCTTTTTGGATGCCTCAACACCATGAAATACCTTTCAAAAGGCATGTCAGAGCAATTTTTTCTTAATGTCCCTCCTAAACTCATTTACAAGTTGAAGCATCCATCCTTTTCACCCACAACTTTACATTACAGCTTTTTGGATACCTCAACACCAAGAAATACTTTTCAAAAGACATTTCAGAGCAAGTTCCTTTCTTAATGACCCTTCTAAACCCAATTTCCAAGTTGAAGCATCCATCCTTTTCACCCACAACTTTACATTACAGCTTTTTGGATACCTCAACACCAAGCAATACTTTTAAAATGGCATTTCAGAGCAAGTTCCTTTCTTAATGTCTCTTCTAAACCCATTTTATAAGTTGAAGTACCCATCCTCTTCACCCCCCCAACTTTACATTACAGCTTTTTGGATACCTCAACAACAAGAAATACTTTTCAAAAGGCATTTCAGAGCAAGTTCCTTTCTTAATGTCCCTTCTAAACCTATTTTCCAACTTGAAGTAGACATTCTTTTCACGCACAACTTTACACTACTGCTTTTTGGATACCCCAACACCAAGAAACATTTTTCAAAAGGCATTTTAGAGCAAGTTCCTTTCTTAATGTCCCTTCTAAACCCATTTTACAAGTTGAAATACTTATCTTTTTCACCACAACTTTACATTACAGCTTTTTTGGATACCTCAACACCAAGAAATACTTTTAAAAGGCATTTCAGAGCAACTTTTTTTCTTAATGTCCCTTCAAAACCCATTTTACAAGTTGAATCCATCATCATTTTCACCACAACGTTAAATTACAGCTTTTTTGGATACCTCAACACCAAGAAATACTTTTCAAATGCATTTCAGAGCAACTTACTTTCTTAATGTCCCCTCCTAAACCAATTTTACAAGTTGAAGTACTTATCTTTTTATCCCAAAACTATACTTTACAGCTTTTAGGATACCTTAACACCAAGAAATACTTTTCAAAAGGCATTTCAGAGCAAGTTCCTTTCTTAATGTCCCTTCAAAACCCATTTTACAAGTTGAAGCATTCATCCTTTTCACCCACAACTTTACATTACAGCTTTTTTGGATACCTCAACACCAAGAAATACTTTTCAAAGACCATTTCAGAGCAAAATACTTTCTTAATATCCCCTCCTAAACCCATTTTACAAGTTGAAGTACTTATCTTTTTCACCCAAAACTATACTTTACAGCTTTTAAGATACCTCAACACCAAGAAATACTTTTCAAAGCCCATTTCAGAACAAGTTACTTTCTTATTGTCCCTCTTAAACCCATTTTACAAGTTGAAGTACTTATCTTTTTCACCAAAAACTATACTTTACAGCTTTTAGGATACCTCAACAGCAAGAAATACTTTTCAAAGACCAATTCAGAGCAAGTTACTTTCTTAATGTCAAGGTCACCGATATTTTTGCAGGGAAGAAAAATCATCTTCGCTTGATTTCGTTTTATAAATATTCGCCCTTACTTTTAGCTAAAAAAAAAAACTAAAAATATATAGACTACTTCTACTATTTGGCTTTTTTTGCGTTAAATGTTTTTGCTGTCTCCAAAAAAAAAATAGCTTGTATTATTTAACTTTATGTAAATACCTGTCTTGTTTTTGCATTACTAAAAAAAAAAAAAAACAAAAAAAAAAAAACCTTAAAGATACGAAAGTATGCCTAGTGGACGCGTCCTCGTTCGCAAGGCAGTTAAATCCTCGTTAGGCAGCGCGATTGTGCTGTCTATGATAATTTCTGTTCGTTTTAAGTTTTAATTCTGCTCCTTACTTTCAGTTGGAAAAACAGGGCCGTATCCAGGATTTTTGTTCGGGGGGGGGAGGGTTTACCCGATTTTTTCCCGTGGACTTTGTCTAACATCCTCGAGCAACATTACGTTAGCTCAAGACCGTTAGTCCGCCCCTTGCGAACGAGGACGCGTCCACTAGGCATACTTTCGTATCTTTAAGGAGCTTTTTTTCTATTCTAATTCTTCTTCATAATAGCTGATGCGGGCTTATTCATCAATATACTATTAGGCAAATCAGTTTAGCCCCTTTGATTTCTGAATATTGAAAAAAGAGAGGAAAAAATTCCGCGCCCGTTTCTGTGCTTTATTTAAGGTCATTCCGCAACGAAAATTTCAAGAATTTAAAAATTATTGATGAAAGTGAAGAAACTAAGGAATGGTTCCCACAGGCAACATCCGGCATAACAGCACATAGTAACACATCACCTAGCTAATGTGGTAAGATAGGAAACAGTTTCTGTTTGGCGTGAAACACAAAGCCACTTCGCACTTCATACACTTCACCTTGGAGTGGGCTTGAACACAAGCTTGGCACCTCTGTTTGCTGTCTATCCAAGCTGGAAAGTGCTCCTGGCCGTCGAGTTTTGTCGAGCCTGGTGGGTGGCAACTATACTTTCTTTTCTTTTGGGATAGAACTTTGTTGAGTGGTCCAACTCTCTTAGGTGTCGCTGAGGATGCGCCAGACAGTAAGGCGCTTGCAACGTCCGTTTTTGTCCAGTAGGAAGACACCTGCGATATAGGATCCACCCATTTACAATGGAAAGGTCAGACAAGAAAAAGTAAATTCGGATGTGCCACTTGTGTCGAGACTTGAAGTCAATTCTGTACAGCTGTATCAGCATATCGGCAAGATCAACGCCACCCATAAAGCGATTGTGTTCCTTCACGCAGTGTGGTCTCTTCACTTCTATATGCTATTTTTGCTTACCATCCCACCTCTCACAGGTATCTTCAGGATCCACAGCTGCATAGGTTGATATCCAGTGAACCGGCTTATTATGATACCACTTCACCACTACAACATTCGACTGCGTTTCCACCCGCCATTCATACGAGCCTCTTCCTTGCGCTTTCATTTTGCTATCTAGTTCCAAAGTGCAGCTTTTTAACCTGTTTACTCTAACTTTGGCCAGTGTAAGTGTACCCTGGTCATTTAGGGTCTGGGCCATGTCTAGTGACGAAACCAATTGTCGTAAAAGAGCTTGTACTTCATGTGGTTTGGGATTCCCCTAGAAAGTCGGAGGACAAAATCAGCACCAACCCCCAAATAGCTTGTATCAACTGATCCCTTGCCAGTGTATATTACTAAATCATACACACATCCACTTATTCCCGCTCTGGAGATGAACTAGTATCCCCACTTATGTGTTTTTTTCGGATTGTACTGACTCAGCGATATTCGCTGCTTCGTCGGAACAATTTGCTCACCAATGACCTGGTGTTCTTTGGGTGTATCTTCATGAAGTTGGCTCGAACCTCATCTATCAAGGGACGAATTTTATGAGTCTTGTCGTAACCAGAGTCTCCCTGAGGCTTGTGCGATACATTGTCATTGAAATGCAAATACTTCTTTATCAGTTCAAATCTGTCACGTGACATAGCATCGGCTATCACCGAGTAACGAGTTTCGTTTGACCAGTAGCTGCGATAGGAGGGCATTTTCACTATTCCTGTAATCGCAAGGACTCCTAGGAAACGCTCAATGTCAGCCGAAGAAACGCCTAACTGCTTGCCATCTTTCTGAATTGCATATATATTCGTCTGATCGCGTATGTGGCTTACAACTTCTTAATCAAAAAACAACCTGACATATTCCAATGGGGTCTTGCCGCTCATTTCTTGGTCGACTCGAAGCTGATCGTTCCACAGAGTGTCTGGTGGGATAAAATCTACTTTCCTCCAAGCAATGTCTCATCGTCTCATTGGTTTGGAAGTAGGAATACTTGAGGCTTGTTGTGGTTGGGTTTCTTCACTTCCATTAGCTTGAGACTCATCCTGACTGTCACAGTCGTTGGCCTCAATTCGGCCGGTTTCTACTTCAGCTTCGAGCCGTTCTTCGAAAAATTCGTCAGGAGGAACAAACTGTGGATCAGATGGGTCTTCATCTTCGCTTGGCAGATCTTCCAGGTCAGAAGTATTATCTGGACAAAGAACAAAATTCACAGCTTCTACCAATGTAATTGGGCGTGAACGTAGTTTCTTCATAATTGTAGAGTGCTCATCTTTCGCTGTTTTTGGTGCAGTGGATTAGATTCGTCCATTGCAACCCTAGAAAAGACATATTGGTTGAGAAACTTAGTCAATCTTACTAATTGTATCTACAAGGAATTTTGTAATTTAGCTACAGAATGTTTAGTATTTTACTATTGACAATGGCAACCCCAAGCTCAAGCTGTTCCGGATGGTTCCTCAGAGGTACAGATCCTATTTAGCATGGTCGAACCATCAGAAATTAAAAGATAGTGCCGTAAAAACAGTGGTTACGAGATATCTTAGCATGATCACACTCTATATACGTTCAGTCGCCTGAAATGTTCCCATTTCTGACGGATGGTTCCTCTAGGAACCACGATTCTTAGGGCCCCTCCCTTCCCTTAATTTTCACACTATCGATGCAAACGACACTTCATTTGAACTGTCAGACCTTCCTCTCTGCCAGGCCAGGGAAATAAAAACTCTAGAACAAATCACTACGCTGTCAATTACAAAAATACATGCCCACCTTTCTGAAAAATCCAAGGAGGCAAAAAGTACTTACTTTGACCGTGATTATCTCACTCAAAGGCGGACGATCATAAACTGACAAAAATACCGGGAATAGAGCTCGTTGACTATCACACAATGATAGCAACCCCGAGGGGCTAGCTTGTATAGTTTTGATAATAAAAAATTCAGAAATTTGTGGTTCCTGAGGGAACCTTCAGCCATCAAAGGGTTAAATGAAACACTAAAATAAATGTGAGAAATATTCCAAGTAGTAAAAAGGAAGGCATCATTCCCCAGCACGCTTGTAAAGATTTCCCACATTTTGCCGCGGAATAATCTATCCAGAAAATTCCCTCCCTATTGAAAATTTTCACCGGATAATTCACTTCCCACGGAAAAGTTTTCCCGGATAGTTCCCTCGGCATATTCTCTCCGTGTATAAAAATTTTGTATCCGGAGAGAAAGTAAGACAAATAAAAAAAATCCGCTATGAATTCCAGAAAGTTCTCACTTTAAAAACTTCTCCCGAGGATTTTCTGTCCCACGGAAAATTTTCCCTGCAAAAACCCCTCGGCCCACGCATAAAATTCCCCCCTCCCTGAAAAATTCCTGTATATTTCTAAATAACAAATTTTATATTTGAACTATGGGCAAATCACATAGCCTACAGCCCTTCCCCAAGGGGCAGTGGGGGAGTCATGTCATCCCCAAAATGATAATAATTGGATCTTTCATCTAAGCTGCAGCAAATAACTATCTTTTAATTTTATTTGTATGTTCTTTGGGGAAAAGGGCATGGGAGGTGGGCTAATAGCCCTCTATCTTTTTGGTCCCTGAGAAAGGACCCTGTAACTTTTAATTTTCGTTCAAACGAGCGTTTCCCCGATCTCTTAGGACTATTGGTTCGATACTGTCGCCCCTGGGAGAAACTAAATATGAAAAAACAACAATAAAAAAAATCAAAAAAATCCGCACTCTTGATCCTTCTTCGGGCAAAAAATACAATTCCATAATTTTGTAGATAGGAGCTTGAAACTTCTGTAGTAGGGTCTTTGATATGATGAATCCATTGGTGTAATTTTCATTAAGATTGCTTGACTTTTTGGGGGTATTTCCTTTTTCAAAATTCAGGCACTTTTTCTCAGGTTCGTAGCCTTTGATGGGTACAATTAACGTTAATGAATTTTATACATTTGGAATCAGTATAATAAGCCAATTCTTTGGATATAATCATTTATTATCAAAATTCGTTATTTTACAGTTCTGATTACTATTGCGCCAAGTCACTCCTTGCTCACAGTACGTTAGTGATTAAGAAAACTTATTTCCATAGTCAGTGACGGTTCTAGACCTGGGCAGTTACCCTCCTTACGTTATCAGTATAATAGCTAAGGCGCTGGTTTTTTGGGCGGGGTTTATTTGCAATTGAATTATTTTTTTAGAAGAATTGTAAGATAGGTCTCCAGACTAGGATTAGAATGTTGGAAATCACGATAAAAAACTGGTGAAGAATTTAGAGAACTAAAAATACTAAGATAAATATTACAGGATACCGCTTATTCTACATGTATTTTGGATTATAGGTAGAATATTCCAGAATCACTTCTTTTCTTCATTCTTTTTATTTGTCTTACATCCCTTTTGCTGCTTTATTTTGTATATGGGGAGAGTTTATTCAGTGGGTTATTTTGTGCAATGGGGGATATTCCGCGAGTTGTCCGGAGAATTTGCAATAGGGTTGGAAACCGCTGAACTCTGGTTTCCAAACTTTATTTTATCACGTAATAATTAAAAATGTTGGTACTTTCTCATTATGTGGACACCTATAAAAAGTTAAGTTTGATTAATATATAGCTTATAGTACGTTACCACGAACTGTTTGGCTAAACAAGTTTGAAAAGCGAGTCAGTATTAGCAGTGGCGGGATTAGCTTTCTATTGCAGCTCAGGTCCAGCATAATTTCGTGAACAATGACACATGCAGCTTAATAAATTAAGTACCTTATGTTTCTTCGATCTTGACCTTCCTACCCCCATTTGGAAAATATTTTCAGACATGGTAAACTTGTGAACGATATTATTATCTTTAACTGAACATAACATTGGAGCCAATACGTTTAAGAATGGTTTTTCCTGCATAATTAGTTGGAATCATCGTAATTAGATGTAAAGTCTCTTCTTGATTTAAATTATGTTAATAGATTAACCTAGCTGTCAATATTTTTGTTGCAACTCAGCTTTCGTTTGTCATGGAATCCAAGGGATTTCTTTGAATATAGGTTTACCCAGTAATGTGAAAAGTGAAAGGATTCCTAGAAAATATTCATAAACCTGTAGAAAGACAAGTATATATTTGTGTGTTTAAACCTTAGATAGAGAGAGTCGAACGTATGCATTGTACGTGATAAGTATGTAGAAAGGTAGGGCTTTTGATATAAATAAAGACTTTTTATATGAAACATCTATGGACTTGAATATCTAGCTCTGCAAAATGGTATACTAGTTTGTAAGCACCATTGAATGGACTCGCCCAACTCTTTAACATTAAAGATAAAGCTTACAACATGGTGTCAGAAGTGCTGTAATTTTTCGAGCCCAGTCCATCCAGAGCAGAGCCAGTCCGATGCCATTTCATCCAAACAGACGCCAGAAATAAACAAAATACTGGCCAGACATATTGTTACACAGGGTCGTCTCAACTTCTAAATGTTTCTCAACTACCGCAATTCTATCAACCGAAGGTGACCGAAGCTTACCAATCTACGCACATCTCCTATCGTGAAATCTCAACCCATCAAAGAAGAAACCTTGGAGGGATCTGCATCCAGTGAAAAATATAAAGAGTAAGTGTGAGCCCTAAAGTTTTGTGCGAATAGAAAAAGTTAGGAGTGCATAGGCTAGCTATTTTATTTTATCAATTTTTAGTTTTTTGTTTTTTTTTTAACCATGAATATCCCAGAATTAAATCCTGAAAATGATAATTTTGATGAAGTAAAAGCGAAAGCATTCCTTGCACAGCAAGAATTACGGAACATAGAAATACCCCCTACCTTTGACCCAAATAGCGATGATTATGACGAAGAAATAATCAGTAAGTTTTATTCTGACACAAGTCTTTGGGAAGCAGCGGCAATGGCCCATTATCTACAAATTTCCTCTAAACCGCGTCAAACAAATAATAAACCGTCAGGTGATAACTTTTCAATCAGAGCAACAACAGATTTAGCTTCATTAATAACACCATTAACAGAAGTCTCACAGATAAATGAATTTATTAGCCAACTGAAAAGAATTCAAGATACCTTAACTTGGTCGGAAGGGCAAGTTGTTGCCACGGCAGGGATGATGATGAAAGGGGAATTTTCTTTTCTTTTTGATGATTTAAATAAGGGGAATTTAACACTTGATACATTACGGAAAAATCTGTTGGAGGCTTTTGCTCCTCAACGTAGCCCCGGGCAAATCTTACAAGATCTTGTGGGATGTAAACAATTTCCGGATGAAACAGTATATCAATTCTTAAAACGAGTTGAAAGAGCCGCTAAGTCTTACGCGAATTCAATGGGCTATTGGGATGGGCTAAGAAACCCGGCAGTTCAACCATTGGCACTAAACGCTTTTAGGGAAGGTGCACGCACAACTTTTAAAAGGGTACTGATGGAACAAGAGGATCAAATAACTAACCTAGAAGATGCTTTTAAAATTGCGACCAAGTATGAAAAAAATTGAAATTGCGACAAAACCGGCGGATGAGTTTTTTTCGGCTGCCGTGTCGATTGAAAATAGGTTCCGCCTCCCCCAGAGAAAGACATGCTACGTTTGCGGTAACCGAAACCACGATAGTTCCGAATGCTGGTATAGAAAAGACCCAGACTCTGAACAAGTATCGGAAAACTAAATAGCCAGTCTAGACAGAGGGCTACGACTGTTACAGAAAAAGAAAACCCTCAATCTGAAACTAAGTATATTAGCATTAACAGCAACATGGGACTTAATAGTGTATCATTAGTACTAAAAGACAGGGATGAGATGCCTGGTAAAAATTTGAAAGTGCTGGACATTTCTATGAGATACCACACAAAGTGTACCTGTGTTGAAGAGGCATCTACAGAATTAGCCTCACGTGATGGTAAGTGGGCGAGGTACGGAGGTGCCCAGCAGTTCGTTCCGCGAAGTGCAATGAGATCTGCTAATCCGGGGGACGTAGCTCGGTTTTATGTTGAACGGTTAAAGGAATACAGGGACGGGGCGATAGACGGGGCCTTGGAAGTTGCATGTATATGTAGATATATATTACGTAAAGAAGTGTGTGATGATGAGAAATTAGAATACAACATTCCTGTTTCTAATAGATATTCTATTTTTTACAAAGGCGAGTTTGAGGAGTTGGTGGGGATTGACGAACACGAGATATCTGTGTTGCAGGATTACTTTCGTACCAACACGCGCCCTAGTAGTGGGCGTAAAACGGCTGAGACGGGTCGGATAGCAGCGACAGGACTTGCGCCAACCAAGGGGAAGGCCCCATCAAAGAAACCTAAAGAGACAGTCCCTCCGATGTCCGAAGAGGAGAGGAAGCAGCGTGTTGCAAAACGGAAAGCAGCTATACGCAGGATTAAAGAGACGTTAGCTAAAACCGCTAACTCATATGGGTTATTACCTGCATCGGGTTTTTTCCTGCAACAACCTTCATCGTCGATAGTTAACCAGATGATGGAAAAAACGTGTACTGCATCCGCTCGAGCTTTGGATGCTTACTCTTCTAGTCTGTTGGACTGGTTGTTGTATTGTCGTAGGGTGGGGTTATCGAAAAAACGGGCATTGTGGGGAACATTGCATTATATCATAGTGGACGTGGACTTATCCGCATTACCCGACAGCTGCTGGGTGAGATGCCTAGTGGACGACGGAGACGTAGAGTCTAACCCTGGGCCTATATGCAAGTTTATGGATGATGTTCGTTCGGCTTTGCCGAGCGAAATTGAGCCTAAAAAAAAAGGATCAATCCCTCCATTCTGGAATCTTTCAGCAGGGATTGAAATGACTAATATAAATACATACTTATGAAGTAACCAAAATTCAAATCTTAAAACGCGTGTGCATAAATATTTTACTAATTATTCAATGTTTTTTTTAACATCCCCTAAAAATAGTGCATTAATTTAGTTAATGGAAATTATATATATATATGGATAACATTGCTGCTGTTACCAAGATTTTTTTTCTCTCAATAAGGAGAGTAATCATAATAAAAATTGTTTAATTTTATAGCAGATTTTATAAAGAAAATTGGAATTATGTCCAACCCTCATTTCTAATTTTTTTTTTTTTCCTCGCAAAGATAGGCTTTCGCTACATTAAAACGCGATAAGATTTATTGATAAGTCTATGTTATATGTTTACGTGTAGGGACAATTGTAAGTGACTGCGCACCTAGTGAACAAAAAGGCTTTCACTTAAAAACAGTGTCAAAATTGCCAGTTTTGTGGCCGAGAAGGGAAACACAGTTTAAGGACTTATCCTGCAGAAGTGATTCCCCGCCAAAACAGAACAATTTTGATTTCAGTGTATGTTTATGAGTGCACACTTTAATTTAGTATTTGCTGTTTGTTCTTTTATCTGTTCAATTTTTATGTTTGTTTTATGGATATTCTGCTTCGTAACACTAGGAAACTGTTTTTAAATAACTCAAAAATATGAAGGGAAATAATAAGAACATTGGTTCTCTTTAAGAGGGGGGTGGATTGTAAAGTCTCTTACTGATTTAAATTATGTTAATAGATTAACCTAGCTGTCAATATTTTTGTTGCAACACAGCTTTCGTTTGTCACGGAATCCAAGAGATTTCTTTGAATATATGTTTACCCAGTAATGTTAAAAGTAAAAGGATTCCTAGAAAATATTCATAAACCTGTAGAAAGACATGTATATATTTGTGTGTTTAACCCTTAGATAGAGAGTCGAACGTATGCATTGTACGTGACAAGTATGTAGAAAGCTATGGCTTTTGAGATAAATAAAGACTGTTTATATGAAACATCTATGGACTTGAATATCTAGCTCTGCAAAATGGTATATTAGTTTGTAAGCACCATTGAATGGACTCGCCCAACTCTTTAACAATAAAGATAAAGCTTACATAGATATGTGACCTGCAATTCTTCGTAAACCATTAAAAATGAATGAGAGACACCTTATTATATACATTTTTTTTACCGATGATAATATGGATGATAAAAGAAGAACGTCTTTAAGTTAGTTGTCATTTTTTAAACTGGTCAGTTAATTATACCCCAGTCGTAGTAATTTTTCTAGCCATTCTTTATCTGAACATAAACATGAAAATTTCGTTCGATGGCTTGAGAAGCCAACAATTATGCAACACCAATTTAAGTATTTTGTCAGATTAGAACAAGGAGATACCCACAACCTGTCACAAGTACGGTTTAACTAGCCAATGATCTTGTTTTTAGCCCTGCATAAGCCCATGATTCTACCGAGATCGTTAAGGGCCAAATTTAGTCCTGATTTGCTAAATATTCCTGACCATTCCAGAAGCCCTTCGTTGTTTCTCATAATATAAAGATTTTAGTAGAAGGCTATCTTATACTCCGATCACGCACCCCTGCTGTCACCTACAACTTTTTTTAACATCAAATATGGGCATAGAGTCCCTAGGGGAAATGGATTTCTGAGAAATTGATTGCGTAATCAAAGTGTGTCAATCACCTAAATTTCCAAAGGTGTTGATGTTGTTCTTGTTGTAAGTGCATGCTCGAGGCGAATGTTATGTCGTCCAGGAATTTGGAACACCTGTGCTGTCGACCTCAATTCCACTATCGTGAATAAATAATTCCCCTTAGAAACAACAAATTAATTCCCCTTTCTTGACAGATCAATCAACCAATGACATCATCTGTCAGACTTTAAAAATTTTCGCCTAGAAACGATTCTCCAGGAATAGATCCAAGTCATTAATGTCTTTGCCTCGGAAACAACTCTTTTGGTCGAACTCCAAAATATATTAATAACCAAACGCCATTGACACAGTTCTCCAAGAAACATCTTAGCGATGAATTGTTTTAGCGCGGGAATCAGGTTTCTTATTAATTTGAAATGTGTTAGTGCAGAGATGCCAAAAACAAAAGGAACACGCTGAAATTACGTTTAGGGGTTATTTGAGCGAAACCGTTTTAGACAGGTTATGGAATTATTTCGGCGAAACAGTTAGAGACATTTTAAAAGATGATTTTAAAAGATGATTTTAGAAGAGGATTTGAGGGTGAAACTCTGTGGTCGTTATAATACACAAGTTCCATTTGAACAGTGTTATGGGGTCCCCTACCACAACCCCAAAGGGTTCCGATCCCCCCACCCCAACCCCGAAGGAAGCCACCGATCCTCAAAGGTCCCCCGGGCTCCCAAAGGGCCCCCGGCGCCCCAAAAGATGATTTTAGAAGAGAATTTGAGGGTAAAACTCTGTGGTCCTTATAATACACAAGTTGTATTTTAACAGTGTCGTGAGGTCCTCTACCCCAACCCCAAAGGCTCCTCATACCCCACCCCAACCCCGAAGGAAGCCCGCCGGTCCCCAAAGGTCCACCGGGCTCCCAAAAGACCACCAGGCTCCCAAAGGGCCCCCCGGACTCCCAAAGGCCCTCCACCGGACCCCAAAGGTCCACCGGGCTCCCAAAGGACCAATCGCCTCTCAAGTAACCCCGAGACCCGCAAACGCCCTCCCCAGACCCCAAAGGCCCTCCCCGGGCCCCCCAAAGGCCCTCCACCAGTCCCCAAAGGTCCACAGGGCTCCCAAAGGGCCACCCCCAGACCCCCAAAGGACCCCCGGCGCCCCAAAGGCCCCCGAACCCATATTTTTAATACTTTTTTAAGGCTTTATTATATCTTTTCAGAACAAGTTATTTTCTTAATGTCCATCCTAAACCCATTTTACAACTTGATGTGCCCTGCCTTTACACCCATAACTTTACTTTACAGCTTTTTGAATGCTCCAACACCAAGCAATACTTTTTAAAGGCATTTCAGAACAAATTCTTTTCATAATGTCCATAACGATTAATTTCCATATTTAATGTCCATAATTATCATAATTTTCACCCACAACTTTACTATACTGATTTTTGAATGCTCCAACACCACGCAATACTTTTCAATGGCATTTCAGAACAAGTTCTTTTCTTAATGTCCCTCCTAAACCCATTTTACAAATAGAAGTACCCAGCCTTTACACCCACAACTTTACTTTACAGCTTTTTGAATTCTCCAAGACCAAGTAATACATTTCAAAGGGCATTTCAGAACAAGTTCTTTTCATAATGTCCATCCTAAACAAATTTTAAAAGTTGAAGTCCCCATCCTTTTCACCCACAACTTTACTTTACAGCTTTTTGAATGCCCAACACCAAGCAAAACTTTTCAAAAGACATTTCAGAGCAAGTTCTTTTCTTAGTGACCGTCCTAAACCCATTTTCCAACTTAAAGTACCCATCCGTTTCACCCACAACTTTACTTTACAGCTTTTTGGATACCTCAACACCAAGAAATACCTTTTAAAAAGACATTTCAGAGCAATTTCCTTTCTTAATGTCCCTTCTAAACACATTTTCTAACTTGAAGTACCCATCCTTTTCACCCACAACTTTACTTTACAGCTTTTTGTATAGCTCAACACCAAGAAATACTTTTCAAAAGACATTTCAGAGCAAGTTCCGTTCTTAATGTCCCTTCTAAACCCATTTTCCAACTTGAAGTACCCATCCTTTTCACCCACAACTTTACTTTACAGCTTTTTGTATACCTCAACACCAAGAAATACTTTTCAAAAGACATTTCAGAGCAAGTTTCTTTCTTAATACCTCTTCTAAACCCATTTTACAAGTTGAAGCATCAATCCTTTTCACCCCCCAACTTTACATTACACCTTTTTGGATGCCTCAACACCATGAAATACCTTTCAAAAGGCATTTCAGAGCAATTTTTTCTTAATGTCCCTCCTAAACTCATTTACAAGTTGAAGCATCCATCCTTTTCACCCACAACTTTACATTACAGCTTTTTGGATGCCTCAACACCAAGAAATACTTTTCAAAAGACATTTCAGAGCAAGTTCCTTTCTTAATGACCCTTCTAAACCCATTTTCCAAGTTGAAGCATCCATCCTTTTCACCCACAACTTTACATTACAGCTTTTTGGATACCTCAACACCAAGCAATACTTTTAAAAGGGCATTTCAGAGCAAGTTCCTTTCTTAATGTCTCTTCTAAACCCATTTTATAAGTTGAAGTACCCATCCTCTTCACCCCCCAACTTTACATTACAGCTTTTTGGATACCTCAACACCAAGAAATACTTTTCAAAAGGCATTTCAGAGCAAGTTCCTTTCTTAATGTCCCTTCTAAACCTATTTTCCAACTTGAAGTACCCATCCTTTTCACCCACAACTTTACATTACAGCTTTTTGGATACCTCAACACCAAGAAATACTTTTCAAAAGGCATTTCAGAGCAAGTTCCTTTCTTAATGTCTCTTCTAAACCCATTTTACAAGTTGAAATACTTATCCTTTTCACCACAACTTTACATTACAGCTTTTTGGATACCTCAACACCAAGAAATACCTTTTAAAAAGACATTTCAGAGCAATTTACTTTCTTAATTTCCCTTCTAAACCCATTTTACAAGTTGAAGTACTTATCTTTTTCACCCACATCTATACTTTACAGCATTTAGGATACCTCAACACCAAGAAATGCTTTTCAAAAGGCATTTCAGAGCAATTAACTTTCTTAATGTCCCTCCAAAACCCATTTTCCAACTTGAAGCATTCATCCTTTTCACCACAACTTTACATTACAGCTTTTTTGGATACCTCAACACCAAGAAATACTTTTCAAAGGCATTTCAGAGCAACTTACTTTCTTAATGTCCCCTCCTAAACCCATTTTACAAGTTGAAGTACTTATCTTTTTCACCCACAACTATACTTTACAGCTTTTAGGATACCTCAACACCAAGCAATACTTTTCAAAAGGCATTTCACAACAAGTTCCTTTCTTAATGTCCCTCCTAAACCCATTTTACAATTTGAAGTACTTATCTATTTCACCAAAACCTATACTTTACAGCTTTTAAGATACCTCAACAACAAGAAATACTTTTCAAAGGCCATTTCAGAGCAAGTTACTTTCTTATTATCCCTTCCTAAATCCATTTTACAAGTTGAAGTACTTATCTTTTTCACCCACAAATTTACTATACAGCTTTTAGGATACCTCAACACCAAGAAGAACTTTTCAAAGACCATTTCAGAGCAAGTTACTTTCTTAATATCGATCCTAAAACCATTTTACAAGTTGAAGTAGTTATCTTTTTCACCCAAAACTATACTTTACAGCTTTTAGGATACCTCAACACCAAAAATACTTTTCAAAGATCATTTCAGAGCAAGTTACTTTCTTAATGTCCCTCCTGTACCATGAGTAAGATGTGATGTATTTGAAATACCAAAATAAAGTTCCTTTCTAAAGATAATTCCGATTCATTATAATTAAGCTAAATCTAGTCGCAAAAATGAAAAGTCCTTAATCAGCAAAAAGAGAAATTGCATTTCTAGCTTCAGTCAGACAACGGCACTAGTCGTTCGAATTTCGCTAAGATAATTGTAGCAAAAAAAATGCAATGCATAAAATTTCCAAGGAAGTTTAAAAGGCAAAAAACTGTGTGAACTCCTGAATCATCTGAAAAATCTTTAAGAGAGTATTGGACGAGGATTCGCGTCCTGGGGGCACGTGAGCCAATGGCAAGCTAGTCCTTACAGCGCAGGACGAAAGAACTGCGTTTGGGAGTGGTGTAAATGTGTTTTTTGATTTTAATATGAAATGACACTTAAGGCTGTTCGTACCGTAATTAATTTCGGTCATGATTGTTGTCATCGAAGCGAACAATTGCTTTACAATCCGTTATGTACTTTCAATAAATTTATTGTCTTTTTATATGTATTTGTTACACTTGTTTGTCTGAGTCTATTCTAATCATAGATACTTATTTTAAAAGTCTCCAAGGTAAATACTCACAAAGGAATCCGATCTCAGGATAGCTCACGAAAGGAGACGCCAAAATTGTGTATCTAAATATTCATTTTTGGCTCATTACTTGAGAGCGGCGCTAGCCTAGTTGACACAATCTCCAGCGCTATAAGCGGCGCTATAGGAAGAATTTCTATCACCACAGTAGCGAATCTTTCTATTACCACAATATAAATTCTTCAATGGTACAAATGGCGCGTGTCGGAAATTGGAGGAAAACTGCGAACTAGTTAGGCTATTTAAACTTTGTAATTCAAATTTAATTTTTGGAAAGATACAGACATATAAGAAAATGTATTAGGCCTAGAACCGCTAGTCTACGATAGTAAACCCATTATATCTAATTGTATATAATAGCATACCCCAAAACAGTTTAAGCAAAATTTTAAGCTGATATAAACGCAAAAAAAAACAAAAAAACATGGACGATCTAAATGAATTACTAATAATGCAAAAGTTAGTCGCAAATAATATAGAGATTGCAAAATCTATCCCGGATTACAATGGTCAATCAGATATTGACGAATTTAATATCCAATTGACCCAGTTTGTACAATTAACAAAAACAGACGTTGGAGCGTTAAAAGACATGCTGCTTCTACGATTAAGAGGCCAGGCCTTAACCTTTCTAAAACAGGTCGAGCATACCATAGGAAATAACGCCAGCTTGCCAATAAATACGGTTGATGACTTGTTAAAAGCATTCAAAGAGATATTTATAGAAACCAGTTCAATAAATAAATTAAAACATGGAGTATTGAACTTTGATTTTTCACAAAATATAAGGGAATATCTGGATAATATACGCATTTCTGTAAAAGCAAAATACGGAAGTGGTTCTGGGCAACTGTATGAAAAAGTCATACTAAATACCTTTTTGCAAGGGCTACCCCCAAAACTATATAGAGTAGTAATATCCAAGAATATTCAGACGTTGGATCTTGCAGTCCAAGAGTTAGAGCGACTAACTTAAGTTGATAAAATGGTTGCTAATCATAGTAATGCAAAAATAAGCAGCCTAGGTGACTCAAACACGAACCTAATCTTCAAGGGCGATCAGAAATCCCCCAATTTCTTTTCAAGGGATAACTCCCCAGGAGCACAAAGAAACAAAACGCCAGAACCCGCTAGGCAGAAAACAGTACGTTTTCAGCCCATTAACCCTACAATAATAAGATACTATAACTGCAATCGTGTCGGCCACATAGCAAGAGAGTGCCACTACGTCACCAATCCCATACCAAGAAATACTGTCAGTAATACACAAAATTACGGTAACCATTTGTTCAGAAGAACAAATTTTAGCACCGGCCATGCAATAAGATATAGCCAAGAGGGAGTGAGCTAATCAGTACCTTATAATGCGTACCAACCAAATCTGTACAACCCCTTCCACAACAGGCAAACCAATTACCGGTCTGAAAACCCAAATACTCGCTACGGCAAATATACTGCAATAATGAAATATAAAAATCATGAAGATTTGCTGATGATAAATGAAAATTTTACAAGCCAACGGCACTGGCAGTCAGCGCCAGCAAATAGCACTGACACGAGACATCCACGTTACCATAATAATACATGGCAAAGACTGGCAGAAGTATACATTGTAAATGGGCCTCCAGAGACTACGGCATATGAAGACATGTTATAGTAACCAGGAAAAGAAATTTATCATCAGGGATACGCTTAAGGACTCGCAGAAATATCAGTCGTATTCCAGTTGCATCAAGGATAATTTATAGTTCTAACACAATGCTCGTGATTTCTTGTAGTAAGATTATTAATAAGTTACCTATTTTTAATGATTTTAGTGTAGAAAACATTTACTTTACGGCCTTAGTTGACAGTGGAACTACTGTAAATATCATAAACTCTTGCGTATTTAATATGTTGCCTCTGCACATTAGGCGACAAAAATACCCTAATAATCCCAATTTAACAAGTGTTACAGGCCATAAATTAAATGCAAAAGGGTCAATTTGCCTAAACGTAAAAAGAGACAACAGAACCTTCATGACAAATTTTATTATATGTGAGAATCTCCCATATGAAGCTATTATAGGGGCAAATTTTCTAAGGTCTAATAAAATACTATTAGACGTAGCCAACGAGAAGTTTGTATACCCAGCTAAGGTAGGGGAAGAAATTTCTACCTTAAGAAATCGTAACAGAGGTTACGAAGACAACATAACAGTAAACAAAATTTCTAGTGGTATAATGTCGAAGTATGTTGAACCTTATGTTTCGCAAAGACATGGCATAATTGGAAATTCTTTGAATTATCCTGAAAGATATCGCAGAAATGAAGTAAATTTAAATAATAACAGAATTGAATCTGCGAAAATAAAAATAGGAGATATGCGACAGTACAGATCAAATGAAATTAAGAAAATAGTAGAATTGTGGAAAAACATAGTAAAACCCAACGCGAAGCCACAAGATGCCTCAATGGCGCAGCATAGCGCCAGCATGAATCTAATAAACAAGGAAAATGAAGAGAAGTATTACGGATTTGAGATAAGGAAAACAAAAGTCCCTCCAAAAACGATGCAAAAAATTCAAAGATCACAAATGATCGAGCCAGTAATTAGCGAATCAGAAATACGTTTTGCGACACCGTCTGAAATACCCGAAAATCTGTTATACGACGAACAGATTATATCTTATGACAAAGGGGAAGGTTTTATTCGGGTAACCAATAACCATGAAAACGATACAATTACAATTAAAAAGGGGACTTGTTTAGTCCAAATCGAGGTTTTAACGGAAAATCATTTAAATACATGGGAAAATTCTTAAAGAAACCTAGTTAACGGTATTAAAACTTCAAATAACGAATATCCTTTGACTAAATCGCAATTTTTAAACAAATTTAAAATGTATCATATTACGTATATGTAACTTAATAAAAAATTATGCGAATTATTTTGGAATTTTATGTTTTTTTTTTCTGCATCTTAAGATTATATCGGGCTGATTCCTTTTTATCAGCATTAAATTTTAACGACTGGTAATCCCGTAGCAAAACAGCCATATCGTGTGCCATATAAGCACAAAGAGTGGTTAAAAAATAAAATCCATGAATTAGAAAGAAACAAAATTATACGCCCAGGTATAAGTCCGTATAGTGCACCAGTGATCTTAGTACCAAAAAAGAATGGAGATCTTAGACTCGTAGTAGATTATATGGCTCTCAACAAACAAGTAGTTAGCGATAAATTTCCTTTACCAATAATAGACGAAATTCATGAATCAATTTCAAGCAAAAACAAAATTTTTACTTATTTGGACCTTACCCAAGTCTACCACCAAGTGAAAATAGCCGAAAAGGATGTCCATAAAACCGCATTTTCAGCATCCGAATATGGATCTTATGAATACTTAAGGGTACCATTTGGGCTTAAAACAAGTTCAAGCGCGTTTTGCAGACCCCTATTGCACCTGTTGAGAGGATTAAGGAAGATAATTCATTTTGTTGATGATATTATATGCGTGGGGGAAAACACTGAGCAACACTTGGCAACTTTAGCTGAGGTGTTCGAGAAGTTCAGGCAAGTCAATTTAAAATGCCGGCCCGAGAAAGCAAATTTATTTCATTCCAAAATTAAATTTATAGGAGTAGTAGTAACCCAGGGAAAGATATCCCCAGACCCTGATAAAATAAAATGTGTTGAAAACCTCAAGCCCCCCAGAACGATGAAAGAATTAAGGGGAATTTTAGGACTTACTGGCTACTTTAGAAAATTTGTACGCAATTATTCCCAAATTGCGAAACCCCTCACAGAATTAACCAAAGGAAACTCCCATAATGTTACCTGGTCCCAGGAAGCTCAAACTTCCCTAGACCAACTCAAAAAGGCGCTCACTTCTGAACCAATTTTATCACTCCCTGATTTCGAAAACGGAAAATTCATCGTTACCACTGATGCTAGCTCAAAGGGCATAGGCGCTATCCTTTCGCAAACAATCCCAGTAGAAAACCCTAACCCTCTACAGGGAACACCTAAACAAATAGAAAAAGTTATATGCTATTCAAGTAAAACTTTATCAAAGGGCGAAAGCAGTTATTCCGCCACAAACTTAGAATTGTTATCTATTATCTACCACTTGGACAAATTTAGACATTATTTAATTGGTAAAAAAATTTATATTACGATCAGACCATAAAAGCTTGCAGTACCTGCGCACATTTAAAAACCCCAGGGGCATTCTAGCTAGCTGGATCATGAACATCCAAGAACTAGATTATTAATTTGAAAATTTAAAGAGAAAACAAAACTTAGCTTGCGATTTTTTGAGTAAATACACAGAAAATAAGCGATCAGACACTGAAGAAAATGAAATTAACGCTATTAATACTCAAAACATACAAGGATACAAGAAAAACAAAGTCAAAGACGCAGTAAAAGAAAATAAGATTGACTATTGTCCCTTGTCTTTGGAAAATATAAAAAGAAAGCAAAAAAAGGACGAAATGTGTGTAGCACTAATTGATTATTTTGTGAATGACAAAGCGTTACCGGATAAATTCAAAACTCTTAGAAAAGAAATAGACAATTTTTACTACGACCTTGATGAAGAAATACTGTGTAGGATTGTGACTGCTGAGACAAATAGAAACCAAACCTCGATAATACCTGTATTACCACAAAACTTGATAGGGCCTGCATTTGAATATTTTCATTCGGACACAGGTGGACATTTAGGAATTATGAAAACGTTCCATAAGTTAAAACAATACTTTTATTTACAATCGGCACTGAAAAAACTTAAAGAATTTGTAAGTACATGCGAAGAATGTAATTTGAGAAAAACCCCCCCAGCTTATCCAACTCCCCCACTGGGAAGGGTCCCAGTAGCAAAGTACACCTTCGATATCATCTCCTTTGACCTGTACGGGCCAAATGGAAGCTTACCTGTTTCTAGCAGAGGCCCTACGTGTATTCTTTCGGTTGTAGATCATTTTTCAGGATTTACTTTTGCAAAAGCATTAAAAAATAAAGGTGCTTATGCCACAAGTAAGGCATTAACAAAATTATTTTTACAATTTGGCATTCCTACTAAAATTTTGATCGACAACGGGATCAATTTCGTCTAGAAAGTAAAAAAATATTTAATGAGTTTTCTTAATAGATAGAAAATGGTGACCGCGCCGTACGACCCACAATCTACTGTTAAAAAATAAACCAGACACAAAATATTCTCGAACATACTAAGTATTTATACGAAAGACAACAGGAGCGACTGGGATAAATTCCTACCTTATTTAACCAACGTAATCAACACTGCTTATTCCTAAACAACCAGATACAATCAATTTTATTTACTTTTTGGTCGATATTTTAGAATCCCTTATTAGTATATTATTTAATCTTGGCAATATTATAACGACTCAGAAGATTATAAATAAGAATTCATAAATAGGATGAGGAAAACTTATAAAAAAGTTAGGCAAGAGTTGAAAAAATGTAAAATACACCAAGAGCTAAGAAACCAACCCAAAGTCAAGGGGAGTATAGATTTCAAAGTAGGAAACTTCGTTAACCTAAAGAACGAGGCAAAAACGGAAGGAAAAAAACTTTCCAACAAATATTCTAGGCCGTACAGAATAGTCAAAAAGTACGATAATGAATATACCTTTAAAATGGAGAACCCCGATAGTGGAAAAACTTACAAGGTGCATGTGAGCCAAATGAAAACATACATATGTCAAGATAGATGTATATCCCATCCCGCGTCGACTGACTCGTCAGATTCGTAAAATGAGCCCCCTAGGTCAAGATTCTCAGAACTCAAACACTTGAGTTTAACACAAGAGTATTTTGAAAAGGAAAGTGATGTAGAAAACCTTGAATAATTTTTGGCTATGGAAAGTCTAGTTATTTCAGAGAAAAAATCCCTAACACCAGTAAGAATAAAAACGCCAAAAAGCCCAAAAAGTTATTCATCGGCAAACGCAGGAGATTTAGATTATACAATATCCCCAAAAACTCAATTTTTTCCCAATAGAATCTCGACCCCATGTCCCCCCAAAAGATTTACAGACGATATGGTTTCCCCTACAACACCAATAGAAAGGCCCCTGTCATTACAGGAAGAATTAAACAGAGCTGTAGAAACCCCCGGTATTACTGTAAAGCAAACTCCTCTCAAAGAGTTAATTAAAACAAACCTGCGAGAAGCTATGGATTTAATTAATTTCCCCATAAAAACGAGTCAAAGTACATTGCCCGAGAATAAAACTCCCAAGGATGACCAGCAAGGTCAACATCATGGTATAACTGTGTCCAAAGTCAAACCTAAAAAGTGGACTTCATGGAAGGAAACCTTTGTGCAAAGAATGCCCCATCCCCCTGAAGACATGGCCTTCAAACAATGGAGGAACCCCGCAAAAACTATTGATTACTCCCAAAGCTCTCAAGAATCTTTCAAATCCCCCGAGTTGAGAACTCAAGGAGAGGACTTAGAGAATAAACCTTCTACTTCCAGAAGAGTAGAAATTTACGAAGGAAGAGCAGGTGACACCTCAAACAGTGCCACCTCTCAAAGTTCTAATCCGGATTCGTCGGAAACCAGTTCAGAAGAGTCTGATGGTGAATCAGACCAAAGAGTAGCTAAAGAAATAGGGAAATCTAGGCCGACCTCAGCAGCCGCACACGGTAAACAAACGAAATTAAAACGGGAAGAATTTTTTAAAAAAAAATACAAACAGTTTGACCTTATTTCACTAGACAAACCTAAAAAGAAAAAAACGCAAGACCCATAGGATAAACGCTCGACACAGTAAGGTAGAATTGAAAAAAAACCTGACAGATAGACCGATCCCTAATGAATGTAAATACAAAGATCATAAAGAATCAAGATAACAAAGCACTCAATATAACAGTACGCAAGTAAATTTAACAAATTAAGTAATTGATTAAGTTTTGGACGTCTTGTTTTTGTTAGGTATTCCTCTACGACATTTAGAAGGGTAAGTTAAGGGTTGGACCAGAAAATACCCAAGTTTAGTAAGCCCGGGGTCTACCGAGAACTAGAACTCATGTTGGACCACGTTTTGTGGGACGCCCGGGGAGGACCTTAAGGCCCATGATTGTTTTGTAATTTTTTTTGCGTGTAAATGAACGTAGGAAGGGATATTTCTCAGTCCTTCAAGTGTAAGAAATTAGTATTTTTATGCCAACCAGGGCCAGTAAAAACAATACTTAAAGGTTGAATAGAAACTTCTGTGAACTAGTTAAGTTTTCGTTTTTGAATCAGAATGCTTTGAAAGAGAAACAGAGAGTTTACTTTCTTATAGCTCCGAGAAAAAAAAGCGTTTTAATTTCATTATATTATATCTATGACGTATACAATAACAGAGAGATCACTGTTCTATAGTTTTGTGACAAAAACGTTCTTTAATTTCATTGGTTTATCCATGAAATATATTTTGCTCTAATTTTTGTGATATATTTTCGCAAGTCAGTCACGTTATAACTTACCTATACTAACTCAGGTCTCCCTCGGATTTTCCATGAAAAATCTACCCATGTCCTAACTAAGATGGATAGTATCCAAAACAAGATATTATCAGTACAGAAGCGTCTAATTATATGAAATATTTCGTGTTAGTGCAGATTATAATTATTTTAGGCCTACACATAAAAAATATGATACCAGAGTAATTACGTGCTGCACGCTCGCTTATTCGTGTATTTCTTACTCGAGAAATATAATGTTTCTTACTCGATTAATATAAGTACTAATAGCCAACAATTGGTAACTATAACCAAACAACCTATTGGTACGTTTATATGTAGAATTTCACGGCGGATGTGAAATTATATCTCAATAATAATATGTAAAATTTTAAAACCATTTAATCAGTTAAGATATATGGATTGAAACCCTGTGAATGTCCAATGGCGACTAAGTAAAACCCACAAGGAATTCCCCATTAATTTGAAGGTGTTTCTCGCTTAACGGATTCTAATAAGACTTTAATATAATATTTATTTATTTAGTGCTGAAGGATTTGCTGAAACAATAGCCTTCTAAAAAGATATTGATGTCAGTTCTTCATTATGCTTATATTCTTTGCCAAGCATTAACTGAAATCTACGGAGGCAAGCTTGGAAATCCTGCACCTAATGACCTTATTCGAAAAGCGAATGTGTGGCACCAATGTTGACTTGTAATTACGGAACAATCCTGAAACTAAGAACCTCTGTATTCCTGCCGTTAAACCCGGAACCCCATGAGAACGTCTAAGCCAAGAAATAGGGAAGACATCAAAAAACTAGTGGGTAGAGAGGTGTCCACTAGTCCTTGTTATGTCTTGTTCCCTCATTGTAGTATCGTTTGCGTAAAACCGTGTGGTTATGACGCTGCACATGCGTTTCTTAAACAGCACGGACGTGCGTGAACAATGCAGGCATGAAAAAATATTGTAAAAATAGACCTCAAACTTAATAATGTAGGGTAAATTATTTTTATTTAATATCGATATTTTCGTTATCAAAACAAATTTGAAGACTTTTCTGTTTTAGATTTTCATTGTGAGTGCTAATAATAGTGTATTTATTTAATTCTGTCTCATAGCTAAGAAATTATAACCCAATTAATTCGTGAATTATTGTATGTGTATTTACTTAAAAGAACATGTGATTCTGCCGCGTTGTTTTTATTACAGGAAAGTAAATGAACGCTTTGTCCATTGAGTATTACAATAAGCTGCACAGTACAAATACGAACAAGTAATATCTATTTTCATCACATCTCAAACAGGGCAGAGTGATAACATTAACTTCAGGCCCTATACATCCCAGCGTCGTCTACGAAAATAACCGTTACATTCTGTCGTCGTTTCTTAAACTATTAAACAAATTACGTATAAGGTAACACTATATTTGAACCTCAGTATCAAGTGCTTTAACGAACTATATAATCTCATAAACGCTGAGAAACCCATCGGCCAGTACAACATATAAATACGTAGATATCGCTGTTGATAGTCACTATGGACCCCAGACTAATTTGACAGTATAGTGATGATATTTGAAGCTAAACAATATTTAACGATATTTAAAGTAAGATGACACTTAAAGACATTTGAAGATTTTTGAAGACGAAATCAAAGACAATTTGAAGTCTAATTCTGAGAACTACATCGATCAGCACACGATAAACGATATTTGAATTTAAATGACACTTAAAGATATTTGAAGATATTTGAAGCAGAAATTAAAGACAATTTGAACTTTAACCCTGAGAACACCATCGAGAAGTACAAGATGAACGATATTTAACGATATTCGAAGTTGAAATATACTTAAAGACATTCGAAGATATTTGAAACTGAAGTTAAAGACAATTTGAAGTTTAATTCTGAGAACCCCATCGAGCAGTACAAGATAAACGATATTTGAAGTCAAATGATATTTAAAGATGTTTGAAGCTGAATTTAAAGACAATATATTAAAAGAGTCACCATAATATGACGACAACCCGTTTCAAAAGGCACAAATGAACAATTTTACGCCAGAATACATTCTCTATGTGCCCCAAAAATCCTAAAAATGATATGCTGAGAAGCAAAACACCAACACATGTAGCAGGAAGCATCATTTCCCAGTTGACCATTAGAACGATATTCAATGGTCATTTCCCAGGTTGACTATCAGAGAAAACTTACCGTGTAAAGACAACTAGACTCGATCTGTTCCATGAAGAAACCATTACGTAAGTGCTTCGAAATTTTTGCCAGGACAAAAGGAGTGAAGGACAGTAATTTACAAAAAAAGGGTGTAGTACACTAAGGACACGAAAGGTGATGAATAGATGTGAAGCTACATGTGTTACTTCCTAATAGCGTTGACAATTCAAAAATCCCAATAGTGAAAGTGTTTTAATATCATCAGTGAATGTGATGAACCAAATATTGTATGTTATAAATCATTCATGTATGTACCACAACTATAATTAGGTGTAATATTATTATGTTATTAATTTAACATTGTTTAGATAGTATGTATTACGTCATAGACAGCAAAAAAAAAACTAATGTAAAAGTATAATAGTCCCAACTTTAGTTGAAAAGTAAAAGTAATCAGTGTTAGATATAGAAAAAGAAAAAAATTTTTTTTTAATATAATAGCAAACCTAGAACCAAAAATAATCTTAGTCCGGTAGATGAATTTTAGATAGGGATGTAGAATAAAACAAGAAAAATAATTGAAAAATTTTAAAACTCCTAATGGGCAGTAACTAATGACGGAGCGTCATTATTTCATGGGAAGGGTGATATGTACCATGAGTAAGATGTGATGTATTTGAAATACCAAAATAGAGTTCCTTACTAAAGATAATTCCGATTCCTTATAATTAAGCTAAATCTAGTCGCAAAAATGAAAAGTCCTTAATCAGCAAAAAGAGAAATTGCATTTCTAGCTTCAGTCAGACAACGGCGCTAGTCGTTCGAATTTCGCTAAGATAATTGTAGCAAAAAAATGCAATGCATAAAATTTCCAAGGAAGTTTAAAAGGCAAAAAACTGTGTGAACTCCTGAATCATCTGAAAAATCTTTAAGAGATTATTGGACGAGGATTCGCGTCCTTGGGCCACGTGAGCCAATGGCAAGCTAGTCCTTACAGCGCAGGACGAAAGAACTGCGTTTGGGAGTGGGGTAAATGTGTTTTTTAATTTTAATATGAAGTCAGACTTAAGACGATTAGTACCGCAAATAATCTCGGTCACGATTGTTGTCATTGAAGTGACCCGTTGCTGTACAACTAAGCATGTAAGTTCAATAAATCTATTGTCTTTTTATATGTGTTTGTTTCTCTTATATGTCTGAGTCTAGTCCGATAAAAGGTAATTAGTTCGCCAGTCTCCAAGGTAAATGCTCCCAAAGGAATCTGATCTCCAGATAGCTCAAGAAAGAAGAAGCCAAATTTGTATGTCTACATATTCGATTTTCTCCCATTAATTGAGACCGGCGCTAGCCTAGTTGACACAATCTCCAGCGCTATAAGTGCCGCTATAGCAGAAATCCCTATCGCCACGAGCAAACAGTTTCTATTACCACAAATATTTCTTCAATGGTACACTCCTAAACCCATTTTACAAGTTGAAGTACTTATCTTTTTCACCCACAACTATACTTTAAAGCTTTTATGATACCTCAACACCAATGAAATACTTTTCAAAGACCATTTCAGAACAAGTTACTTTCTTTGTGTCCCTACTAAACCCATTTTACAAGTTGAAGTACTTATATTTTTCATGCAAAAAGTATAATTTACAGATTTTAATATAACCAAACATAAACCAAAACTTTTAAAAGACAATTTTAGAGCAAGTTACTTTCTTAATATCCCTCCTAAGCCCATTTTACGCCTTGAAGCTCCTATCATTTTCACACACAACTTTACTTTACAGCTTTTTGAATTTGCCAACATCAAGAACTACTTTACAAAAGACATTTCAGAGCAAGTTCCTTTCTTAATGTCCCTTCTAAAACCATTTTCCAAGTTGAAGTACCCATCCTTTTCACCCACAACTTTACTTTACAGCTTTTTGGATACCTCAACACCAAGAAATACCGTTCAAAAGGCATTTCAGAGCAAGTTAATTTGTTAATGTCCCTTCTAAACCCATTTTCCAACTTGAAGTACCCATGCTTCTCACCCAAAACTTTACTTTACAGCTTTTTGGATACCTCAACACCAAGCAATACTGTTCAAAAGGCATTTCAGAGCAAGTTCCTTTCTTAAAGTCCCTTCTAAACCCATTTTCCAACTTGAAGCATCCATCCGTTTGACCCACAACTTTACTTTACAGCTTTTTGGATATCTCAACACCAAGAAATACCTTTCAAAAGGCATTTCAGAGCAATTTCCTTTCTTAATGTCCCTTCTAAACCCATTTTCCAACTTGAAGTACCCATCCTTTTCATCCACAACTTTACTTTACAGCTTTTTGGATACCTCAACACCAAGAAATACTTTTCAAAAGGCATTTCAGAGCAAGTTCCTTTCTTAAAGTCCCTTTTAAACCCATTTTCCAACTTGAAGTACCCATCCGTTTCACCCACAACTTTACTTTACAGCTTTTTGGATACCTCAACACCAAAAAATACCTTTGAAAAGGCATTTCAGAGCAAGTTCCTTTCTTAATGTCTCTTCTAAACCCATTTTACAAGTTGAAGCATCAATCCTTTTCACCCCCCAACTTTACTTTTAAGCTTTTTGGATACCTCAACACCAAGAAATACTTTTCAAAAGGCATTTCAGAGCAATTTCCTTTCTTAATGTCCCTTCTAAACCCATTTTCCAACTTGAAGCATTCATCCTTTTCACCCTAAACTTTACTTTACAGCTTTTTGGTTAACTCAACACCAAGCAATACTTTTCAAAGGACATTTCAGAGCAAGTTCCTTTCCTAATGTCCCTTCTAAACCCATTTTCCAACTTGAAGTACCCATCCGTTTCACCCACAACTTTACTTTACAGCTTTTTGGATATCTCAACACCAAGAAATACCTTTTAAAAAGACATTTCAGAGCAATTTCCTTTCTTAATGTCCCTTCTAAACCCATTTTCTAACTTGAAGTACCCATTCTTTTCACCCACAACTTTACTTTACAGCTTTTTTGTATACCTCAACACAAAGAAATACTTTTCAAAAGACGTGTCCGAGCAAGTTCCTTTCTTAATGTCCCTTCTAAACCCATTTTTCAACTTGAAGTACTCATCTTTTTAACCCAAAACTTTACTTTACAGCTTTTTGTACACCTCAACACCAAGAAATACTTTTCAAAAGACATTTCAGAGCAAGTTTCTTTCTTAATACCTCTTCTAAACCCATTTTACAAGTTGAAGCATCAATCCTTTTCACCCCCCAACTTTACTTTACACCTTTTTGGATGCCTCAACACCATGAAATACCTTTCAAAAGGCATTGCAGAGCAATTTTTTCTTAATGTCCCTCCTAAACTCATTTTACAAGTTGAAACATCCATCCTTTTCACCCAAAACTTTACATTACAGCTTTTTGGATACCTCAACACCAAGAAATACTTTCAAAAGACATTTCAGAGCAAGTTACTTCTTAATGATCCTCCTAAACCCATTTTACAAGTTGAAGTACTTATATTTTTCACCAAAAATTATACTTTACATCTTTTAGGATACCTCAACACCAAGAAATATTTTTCAAAGCCCATTTCATAACAAGTTAATTTCTTTTTCTCCCTCCTAAAACCAATTTTAAAGTTGAAGTACTTGTCTTTTTCACCCAAAAATATACTTTACATCTTTTAGGATAACTCACCACCAATAAATACTATACAAAGACAAATTAATAGAAAGTTACTGTATTAATGTCACTCCTAAAACCATTTTACAAGTTGAAGTACTTATCTTTTTCACCCAAAACCTTACTTTACCGCTTTGTGGATACCTCAACACCAAGAAATACTCTTTAAAGACCATTTCAGAGCAAGTTACTTTCTTAATGTTCCCTCCTAAACCCATTTTCCAACTTGAAGTACTTATCTTTTTCACCCACAACTCTACTTTACAGCTTTTAGGATACCTCAACCCCAAGAAATGCTTAGGTTAGGCTAGATTAAATTAGGTTAGATTAGGTTAGGTTATCCTACGTACGCTTCACTTAAGTTAGGTTAGGTGAAAGGCAGGCAAAAAGTTAGGTGAATGGTTAGGTTAGGATAGACTAGATTTAGTAAGGTTAGGTTAAGTTAAGTTAGGCTAGGTTAGCCTACGTACGCGCGCGTTCGTAGGCTTTCCTAGCCTAACCTAACCTAACTAAAAATTGCTCTGAAATGCCTTTTGAAAGGTATTTCATGGTGTTGAGGCATCCAAAAAGGTGTAAAGTAAAGTTGGGGGGTGAAAAGGATCGATGCTTCAACTTGTAAAATGGGTTTAGAAGAGGTATTAAGAAAGGAACTTGCTCTGAAATGTCTTTTCAAAAGTATTTCTTGGTGCTGTGGTATCCAAAAAGCTGTAAAGTAAAGTTGTGGGTAAAAAGGATGGGTACTTAAAGTTGAAAAATGGGTTTAGAAGGGACATTAAGAAAGTAACTTGCTCTGAAATGCCTTTTGAAAGGTAGTTCTTGGGGTTGAGGTATACAAAAAGCTTTAAAGTAAAGTTCTGGGTGAAAAGAATGGGTACTTAAAGTTAGAAAATGGGTTTAGAAGTGTCATTAAGAAAGGAAATTGCTCTGAAATGTCGTTTTAAAAGGTATTTCTCGGTGTTGAGATATCCAAAAAGCTGTAAAGTAAAGTTGTGGGTTAAACGGATGGGTACTTCAAGTTGGAAAATGGGTTTAGAAGGGACATTAAGAAAGGAACTTGCTCTGAAATGTCTTTTGAAAAGTATTGCTTGGTGTTGAGGTATCCAAAAAGCTGTAAAGTAAAGTTGTGGGTGAAAAGGATGAATGCTTCAAGTTGGAAAATGGGTTTAGAAGGGACACTAAGAAAGGAAAGTGCTCTGATACGACTTTTGAAATGTATTTATTGGTGTTTAGGTATCCTAAAAGCTTAAAAGTAAAGTTTTGGGTGAAAAGGATGGGTACTTCAAGTTGGAAAATGGGTTTAGAAGGGAAATTAAGAAAGGAACTTGCTCTGAAATGCCTTTTGAAAGGTATTTCTTGGTGTTGATATATCCAAAAAGCTGTAAAGTAAAGTTGTGGGTGAAACGGATGGGTACTTCAAGTTGGAAAATGGGTTTAGAAGGGACTTTAAGAAAAGAACTTGCTCTGAAATACCTTTTGAAAAGTATTTCTTGGTGTTGAGGTATCAAAAAAGCTGTAAAGTAAAGTTATGAATGAGAAGGATGGGTACTTCAAGTTGGAAAATGGGTTTAGAAGGTACATTAAGAAAGGAAATTGCTCTGAAATGCATTTTGAAAGGTATTTCTTGGTGTTGAGGTATCCAAAAAGCTGTAAAGTAAAGTTGTGGGTGAAAAGGATGGGTACTTCATGTTGGAAAATGGGTTTAGAAGGGACTTTAAGAAAGGAACTTGCTCTGAAATGCCTTTTGAAAAGTATTTGTTCGTGTTGAGGTATCCAAAAAGCTGTAAAGTCAAGTTGTTGTTGATAAGGATGGGTACTTCAAGTTGGAAAATGGGTTTAGAAGGGACATTAAGAAAGGAACTTGCTCTGAAATGCCTTTTGAACGGTATTTCTTGGTGTTGAGGTATCCAAAAAGCTGTAAAGTAAAGCTGTGGGTGAAAAGGATGGGTACTTCAACTTGGAAAATGGTTTTAGAAGGGACATTAAGAAAGGAACTTGCTCTGAAATGCCTTTTGAAAAGTATTGCTTGGTGTTGGCGCATTCAAAAAGCTGTAAAGTAAAGTTGTGTGTGAAAAGGATGGGTACTTCAATTTGTAAAATGGGTTTAGGAGGGACAATAAGAAAGTAACTTACTCTGAAATGGTCTTTGGAAAGTATTTCTTGATGTTGAGGTATCCTAAAAGCTGTAAAGTATAGTTTTTTGTGAAAAAGATAAGTACTTCAACTTGTAAAATGGGTTTAGGAGGGACAATAAGAAAGTAACTTGTTCTGAAATGGTCTTTGGAAAGTATTTCTTGATGTTGAGGTATCCTAAAAGCTGTAAAGTATAGTTTTGGATGAAAAAGATAAGTACTTCAACTTGTAAAATGGGTTTAGGAGGGACATGAAGAAAGTAACTTGCTCAGTTATGGTCGTTTAACAGTATTTCGGTATGGTGATGGTTATGTAATTGGTTAAAGTTTACTGGGTTTATAAAAAGGTTAGCAATAAAAGTAGGACATCTGTTGGATAAGGGGACATTCATTCAGAAAATTTCCCATTACGTATCGGAGTAATTAATTTCATTGGGGTTGTGGAGACCACAGTTATGAAACTAAAACTTGGTTGATAAAAATGTATTATGTTCAAGTTGGAAAATGGGTTTAGGAGGGACATTAAGAAAGTAACCTGCACTTAAATAGTTTTTGAAAATTATTTCTTTGTATCGAGGTATCCTAAAAGCTGTAAAGGATAGTTTTTGGTTAAAGAGATAAGTACTTCTACTTGTAAAACGGGTTTAGAAGGGGACATTAAGAAAGTAACTTGCTCTGAAATGGTCTTTGAAAAGTATTTCTTGGTGTTGAGGTATCCAAAAAGCTGTAAAGTAAAGTTGTGGGTGAAAAGGATGAATGCTTCAACTTGTAAAATGGGTTTTGAAGGGACATTAAGAAAGGAACTTGCTCTGAAATGCCTTTTGAAAAGTATTTCTTGGTGTTAAGGTATCCTAAATGCTGTAAAGTATAGTTTTGGGTGAAAAAGATAAGTACTTCAACTTGTAAAATGGGTTTAGGAGGGGCCATTAAGAAAGTAAGTTGCTCTGAAATGCCTTTGAAAAGTATTTCTTGGTGTTGTGGTATCCAAAAAAGCTGTGATGTAAAGTTGTGGTGAAAAGGATGAATGCTTCAACTTGTAAAATGGGTTTAGAAGGGACATTAAGAAAAAAAGCTGCTCTGAAATGTCTTTGAAAAGTATTTCTTGGTGTTGAGGTATCCAAAATAGCTGTAATGTAAAGTTGTGGTGAAAAAGATAAGTATTTCAACTTGTAAAATGTGTTTAGAATCTACATTGAGAAAGGAACTTGCTCAAAAATGTCTCTTAAAATGCATGGTGTGGTGTTGGGTCATCCAAAAAACTGCTCAGTAATCGTGTGGGTGAAAATGATGAGTACTTTAAGCTGGAAAATGCGTTTATTATGATAAGTAAAACCGGAACGTTCTCTGAAATGCCCTTTGAAAAGTATTTCTTTTTGTTGATGTATCCAAAAAGCTGTAAAATAAAGTTGGGGGGTGAAGAGGATGGGTACTTTAATTTATAAAATTGGTTTAGAAGTGACATTAAGAAAGGAACTTGCTCTGAAATGCCCTTTGAAAAGTATTGCTTGGTGTTGAGGTATCCAAAAAGCTGTAATGTAAAGTTGTGGGTGAAAAGGATGGATGCTTCAACTTGGAAAATGGGTTTAGAAGGGTCATTAAGAAAGGAACTTGCTCTGAAATGTCTTTTGAAAAGTATTTCTTGGTGTTGAGGCATCCAAAAAGCTGTAATGTAAAGATGTGGGTGAAAAGGATGGATGCTTCAACTTGTAAATGAGTTTAGGAGGGACATTAAGAAAAAATTGCTCTGACATGCCTTTTGAAAGGTATTTCATGGTGTTGAGGCATCCAAAAAGGTGTAATGTAAAGTTGGGGGGTGAAAAGGATTGATGCTTCAACGTGTAAAATGGGTTTATGAGAGGTATTAAGAAAGGAACTTGCTCTGAAATGTCTTTTGAAAAGTATTTCTTGGTGTTGAGGTATCCAAAAAGCTGTAAAGTAAAGTTGTGGGTGAAAAGGATGGGTACTTCAAGTTGGAAAATGGGTTTAGAAGGGACATTAAGAAAGGAACTTGCTCTGAAATGTCTTTTGAAAAGTATTTCTTGGTGTTGAGCTATACAAAAAGATGTAAAGTAAAGTTGTGGGTGAAAAGAATGGGTACTTTAAGTTAGAAAATGGGTTTAGAAGGGACATTAAGAAAGTAAATTTCTCTTAAATGTTTTTTTTAAATGTATTTCTTGGTGTTGAGGTATCCAAAAAGCTGTAAAGTAAAGTTGTGGGTGAAAAGGATGGGTACTTCAAGTTGGAAAATGGGTTTAGGACGGTCACTAAGAAAAGAACTTGCTCTGAAATGTCTTTTGAAAAGTATTGCTTGGTGTTGGGCATTCAAAAAGCTGTAAAGTAAAGTTGTGGGTGAAAAGGATGGGGACTTCAACTTGTAAAATGGGTTTAGGTAGGACATTATGAAAAGAACTTGTTCTGAAATGCCCTTTGGAAAGTATTGCTTGGTGTTGGAGCATTCAAAAAGCTGTAAAGTAAAGTTGTGGGTGTAAAGGCTGGGTACTTCAATTTGTAAAATGGGTTTAGGAGGGACATTAAGAAAAGAACTTGTTCTGAAATGCTATTGAAAAGTATTGCTTGATGTTGGGGCATTCGAAAAGCAGTATAGTAAAGTTGTGGGTGAAAAGGATGGGTACTTCAACTTGTAAAATGGGTTTAGGATGGACATTAAGAAAATAACTTGTTCTGAAAAGATATAATAAAGCCATAAAAAAGTATTAAAAATGGGGGTTCCGGGGCCTTTGGGGCGCCGGGGGTCCTTTGGGGGTCTGGGGGTGGCCCTTTGGGAGCCCTATGGACCTTTGGGGACGGGGGGAGGGCCTTTGGGTTGCCCGGGGAGGGCCTTTTGGGTCTGGGGAGGGCCTTTGGGGGTCTGGGGGGCACTTGAGGGCCGATTGGTCCTTTGGGAGCCCGGTGGACCTTTGGGGTCCGGTGGAGGGCCTTTGGAGGTCCGAGGGCCCTTTCGGAGCCTGGTGGTCTTTTGGGAGCCCGGTGGACCTTTGGGGACCGGGGGGCTTCCTTCGGGGTTGGGGTAGGGTATGAGGAGCCTTTGGGGTTGGGGTAGAGGACCTCACGACACTGTTAAAATACAACTTGTGTATTATAAGGACCACAGAGTTTTACCCTCAAATTCTCTTCTAAAATCATCTTTTAAATCATCTTTTAAAATGTCTCTAACTGTTTCGCCGAAATAATTCCCTAAAATAATAATTTGTTCTGAAAAGACGTAATAAAGCCTTAAAAAAGTATTAAAATGGAGGCTCAGGAGTCTTTGGGGCGCAGGGGGCCCTTGGGGAGCCGGGGGGACCTTTGTGGATCGGTGGCTTCCTGCGGGGTGGGGGTGGGGGGATCGGAACCCTTTGGGGTTGTGGAAGGGGACCCCATAACACTGTTCAAATGAAACTTGTGTATTATAACGACCACAGAGTTTCACCCACAAATCCTCTTCTAAAATCATCTTTTAAAATCATCTTTTAAAATGTCTCTAACTGTTTCGCCGAAATAATTCCATAACCTGTCTAAAACAGTTTCGCCCAAATAATCCCTAAACGTAATTTCAGCGTGTTCCTTTTGTTTTTGGCATCTCTGCACTAACACATTTCAAATTAATAAGAAACCTGATTCCCGCGCTAAAACAATTCATCGCTAAGATGTTTCTTGGGGAACTGTTTCCATGGAGTTTGGTTATTAATATCTTTTGGAGTTCGACCAAAAGAGTTGTTTCCGAGGCAAAGACATTAATGACTTGGATCTATTCCTGGAGAATCGTTTCTAGGCGAAAATTTTTAAAGTCTGACAGATGATGTCATTGGTTGATTGATCTGTCAAGAAATGGGGAATTAATTTGTTGTTTCTAAGGGGAATTATTGATTCACGATAGGGGAATTGAGGTCGACAGCACAGGTGTTCCAAATTCCTGGACGACATAACATTCGCCTCGAGCGTGCACTTACAACAACAACAACATCAACAACTTTGGAAATTTAGGTGATTGACACACTTTGATTACGCAATCAATTTCTCAGAAATCCATTTCCCCTAGGGACTCTATGCCCATATTTGGTGCTAAAAAAAGTTGTAGGTGACAGCAGGGGTGCGTGATCGGAGTATAAGATAGCCTTCTACTAAAATCTTTATATTATGAGAAACAACGAAGGGCTTCTGGAATGGTCAAGAATATTTAGCAAATCAGGACTAAATTTGGCCCTTAACGATCTCGGTAGAATCATGGGCTTATGCAGGGCTAAAAACAAGACCATTGGCTAGTTAAACCGTACTTGTGACAGGTTGTGGGTATCTCCTTGTTCTAATCTGACAAAATACTTAAATTGGTGTTGCATAATTGTTGGCCTCTCAAGCCATCGAACGAAATTTTCATGTTTATGTTCAGATAAAGAATGGCTAGAAAAATTACTACGACTGGGGTATAATTAACTGACCAGTTTAAAAAATGACAACTAACTTAAAGACGTTCTTCTTTTATCATCCATATTATCATCGGTAAAAAAAGTATATAATAAGGTGTCTCTCATTCATTTTTAATGGTTTACGAAGAATTGCAGGTCACATATCTAATTACGATGATTCCAACTAATTATGCAGGAAAAACCATTCTTAAACGTATTGGCTCCAATGTTATGTTCAGTTAAAGATAATAATATCGTTCACAAGTTTACCATGTCTGAAAATATTTTCCAAATGGGGGTAGGAAGGTCAAGATCGAAGAAATATAAGGTACTTCATTTATTAAGCTGCATGTGTCATTGTTCACGAAATTATGCTGGACCTGAGCTGCAATAGAAAGCTAATCCCGCCACTGCATATACTGACTCGCTTTTCAAACTTGTTTAGCCAAACAGTTTGTGGTAACGTACTATAAGCTATATATTAATCAAACTTAACTTTTTATAGGTGTCCACATAATGAGATAGTACCAACATTTTTAATTATTACGTGATAAAATAAAGTTTGGAAACCAGAGTTCAGCGGTTTCCAACCCTATTGCAAATTCTCCGGACAACTCGCGGAATATCCCCCATTGCACAAAATAACCCACTGAATAAACTCTCCCCATATACAAAATAAAGCAGCAAAAGGGATGTAAGACAAATAAAAAGAATGAAGAAAAGAAGTGATTCTGGAATATTCTACCTATAATCCAAAATACATGTAGAATAAGCGGTATCCTGTAGTATTTATCTTAGTATTTTTAGTTCTCTAAATTCTTCACCAGTTTTTTATCGTGACTTCCAACATTCTAATCCTAGTCTGGAGACCTATCTTACAATTCTTCTAAAAAAATAATTCAATTGCAAATAAACCCCGCCCAAAAAACCAGCGCCTTAGCTATTATACTGATAACGTAAGGAGGGTAACTGCCCAGGTCTAGAACCGTCACTGACTATGGAAATAAGTTTTCTTAATCACTAACGTACTGTGAGCAAGGAGTGACTCGGCGCAATAGTAATCAGAACTGTAAAATAACGAATTTTGATAATAATGATTATATCCAAGAAATTGGCTTATTATACTGATTCCAAATGTATAAAATTCATTAACGTTAATTGTACCCATCAAAGGCTACGAACCTGAGAAAAAGTGCCTGAATTTTGAAAAAGGAAATACCCCCAAAAAGTCAAGCAATCTTAATGAAAATTACACCAATGGATTCATCATATCAAAGACCCTACTACAGAAGTTTCAAGCTCCTATCTACAAAATTATGGAATTGTATTTTTTGCCCGAAGAAGGATCAAGAGTGCGGATTTTTTTGATTTTTTTTATTGTTGTTTTTTCATATTTTGTTTCTCCCAGGGGCGACAGTATCGAACCAATAGTCCTAAGAGATCGGGGAAACGCTCGTTTGAACGAAAATTAAAAGTTACAGGGTCCTTTCTCAGGGACCAAAAAGTTAGAGGGCTATTAGCCCACCTCCCATGCCCTTTTCCCCAAAGAACATCCAAATAAAATTAAAAGATAGTTATTTGCTGCAGCTTAGATGAAAGATCCAGTTATTATCATTTTGGGGATGACATGACTCCCCCACTGCCCCTTGGGGAAGGGCTGTAGGCTATGTGATTTGCCCATAGTTCAAATATAAAATTTGTTATTTAGAAATATACAGGAATTTTTCAGGGAGGGGGGAATTTTATGCGTGGGCCGAGGGGTTTTTGCAGGGAAAATTTTCCGTGGGAAAGAAAATCCTCGGGAGAAGTTTTTAAAGTGAGAACTTTCTGGAATTCATAGCGGATTTTTTTTTATATGTCTTACTTTCTCTCCGGATGCAAAATTTTTATACACGGAGAGAATATGCCGAGGGAACTATCCGGGAAAACTTTTCCGTGGGGAGTGAATTATCCGGTGAAAATTTTCAATAGGGAGGGAATTTTCTGGATAGATTATTCCGCGGCAAAATGTGGGAAATCTTTACAAGCGTGCTGGGGAATGATGCCTTCCTTTTTACTACTTGGAATATTTCTCACATTTATTTTAGTGTTTCATTTAACCCTTTGATGCCTGAAGGTTCCCTCAAGAACCACAAATTTCAGAATTTTTTATTATCAAAACTACACAAGCTAGCCCCTCGGAGTTGCTACCATTGTGTGATAGTCAACGAGCTCTATTCCCAGTATTTTTCTCAGTTTATGATCGTCCGCCTTTGGGTGAGATAATCACCGTCGAAGTAAGTACTTTTTGCCTCATTGGATTTTTCAGAAAGGTGGGCATGAATTTTTGTAATTGACAGCGTAGTGATTTGTTCTAGAGTTTTTATTTCCCTGGCCTGGCAGAGAGGAAGGTCTGACAGTTCAAATGAAGTGTCGTTTGCATCGATAGTGTGAAAATTAAGGGAAGGGAGGGGTCCTAAGAATCGTGGTTCCTTGAGGAACCATCTGTCAGAAATGGGAACTTTTCAGGCGAATGAACGTATATAGAGTGTGATATGGTAAGGTATCTCGTAACCACTGTTTTTACGGTACTATCTTATAATTTTTGATGGTTCGACCATGCTAAATAGGATCTGTAGCTCTGAGGAACCATCCAGAACAGCTTGAGCTTGGGGTTGCCATTGTCAATAGTAAAATACTAAACATTCTGTAGCTAAATTACTAAATTTCATGTAGATACAATTAATAAGATTGACTAAGCTCCTCAACCAATATGTCTTTTCTAGGGTTGCAATGGACGAATCTAATCCACTGCACCAAAAACAGCGAAAGATGGGTACTCTACAATTATGAATAAACTACCTTCACGCCCAATTTCATTGGCACAAGCTGTGAATTATGTTCTTTGTCCAGATGATACTTCTTACCTGGAAGACCTGCAAAGTGAAGACGAAGACCCATCTGATCAGCAGTATGTTCCTCCTGCCGAAGTTTTAGAAGAACGGCTCGAAGCTAAAGTAGAAACCGGCCGAATTGAGGCCAACGACTGTGACAGTCAGGATGAGTCTCAAGCTAATGGAAGTGAAGAAACCCAACCACAACAAGCCTCAAGTATTCCTACTTCCAAACCAATGAGACGATGAGACATTGCTTGGAGGAAAGTAGATTTTATCCCACCAGACACTCTGTGGAACGATCAGCTTCGAGTCGACCAAGAAATGAGCGGCAAGACCCCATTGGAATATGTCAGGTTGTTTTTCGATTAAGAAGTTGTAAGCCACATACGCGATCAGACGAATATATATGTAATTCAGAAAGATGGCAAGCAGTTAGGCGTTTCTTCGGCTGACATTGAGCGTTTCCTAGGAGTCCTTGCGTTTACAGGAATAGTGAAAATGCCCTCCTATCGCAGCTACTGGTCAAACGAAACTCGTTACTCGGTGATAGCCGATGCTATGTCACGTGACAGATTTGAACTGATAAAAAAGTACTTGCATTTCAATCAGAATGTATCGCACAAGCCTCAGGGAGACTCTGGTTACGAAAAGACTCATAAAATTCGTCCCTTGATAGATGAGGTTCGAGCCAACTTCATGAAGATACACCCGAAGAACACCAGGTCATTGGTGAGCAAATTGTTCCGACGAAGCAGCGAATATCGCTGAGTCAGTACAATCCGAAAAAAACACATAAGTGGGGATACTAGTTCATCTCCAGAGCGGGAATAAGTGGATGTGTGTATGATTTAGTAATATAGACTGGCAAGGAATCAGTTGATACAAGCTATTTGGGGGTTGGTGTTGATTTTGTCCTCTAGGGGAATCTTTCTAGGGGAATCCCAAACCACATGAAGTACAAGCTCTTTTACGAAAATTGGTTTTCGTCACTAGACATGGCCCAGACCCTAAATGACCAGGGTACACTTACACTGGCTACAGTTAGAGTAAACAGGTTAAAAAGCTGCACTTTGGAACTAGATAGCAAAATGAAAGCGCAAGGAAGAGGCTCGTATGAATGGCGGGTGGAAACGCAGTCGAATGTTGTAGTGGTGAAGTGGTATCATAATAAGCCGGTTCACTGGATATCAACCTATGCAGCTGTGGATCCTGAAGATACCTGTGAGAGGTGGGATGGTAAGCAAAAATAGCATATAGAAGTGAAGAGACCGCACTGCGTGAAGGAACACAATCGCTTTATGGGTGGCGTTGATCTTGCCGATATGCTGATACAGCTGTACAGAATTGACTTCAAGTCTCGACACAAGTGGCACATGCGAATTTACTTTTTCTTGTCTGACCTTTCCATTGTAAATGGGTGGATCCTATATCGCAGGTGTCTTCCTACTGGACAAAAACTCATGAACTTGCTGCAGTTCAAAACGGACGTTGCAAGCGCCTTACTGTCTGGCGCATCCTCAGCGACACCTAAGAGAGTTGGACCACTCAACAAAGTTCTATCCCAAAAGAAAAGAAAGTATAGTTGCCACCCACCAGGCTCGACAAAACTCGACGGCCAGGAGCACTTTCCAGCTTGGATAGACAGCAAACAGAGGTGCCAAGCTTGTGTTCAAGCCCACTCCAAGGTGAAGTGTATGAAGTGCGAAGTGGCTTTGTGTTTCACGCCAAACAGAAACTGTTTCCTATCTTACCACATTAGCTAGGTGATGTGTTACTATGTGCTGTTATGCCGGATGTTGCCTGTGGGAACCATTCCGTAGTTTCTTCACTTTCATCAATAATTTTTAAATTCTTGACATTTTCGTCGCGGAATGACCTTAAATAAAGCACAGAAACAGGCGCGGAACTTTTTCCTCTCTTTTTTCAATATTCAGAAATCAAAGGGGCTAAACTGATTTGCCTAATAGTATATTGATGAATAAGCCCGCATCAGCTATTATGAAGAAGAATTGGAATAGAAAAAAAAGCTCCTTAAAGATACGAAAGTATGCCTAGTGGACGCGTCCTCGTTCGCAAGGGGCGGACTAACGGTCTTGAGCTAACGTAATGTTGCTCGAGGATGTTAGACAAAGTCCACGGGAAAAAATCGGGTAAACCCTCCCCCCCCCTCCGAACAAAAATCCTGGATACGGCCCTGTTTTTCCAACTGAAAGTAAGGAGCAGCATTAAAACTTAAAACGAACAGAAATTATCATAGACAGCACAATCGCGCTGCCTAACGAGGATTTAACTGCCTTGCGAACGAGGACGCGTCGTATCTTTAAGGGGGTTTTTTTTTTTTTTTCTTTTTTTTTTTTTTTTTTTTTTTAGTAATGCAAAAACAAGACAGGTATTTACATACAGTTAAATACTACAAGCTATTTTTTTTTTGGAGACAGCAAAAACAGTTAACGCAAAAAAAGCCAAATAGTAGAAGTAGTCTATATATTTTTAGTTTTTTTTTTTTAGCTAAAAGTAAGGGCGAATATCTATAAAACGAAATCAAGCAAAGATGATTTTTCTTCCCTGCAAAAATATCGGTGACCTTGTCAGGGCAGATGTCAACGTCCCTATGGATTGCAAGGAGGGCTAAGCCACTCAATCGTTTTTCTCCTGTTGAATTTCTAAGCCAGGTTTTGAGCCTTCTGAGCGTTGAGAAACTTCTTTCCGGAGTAGCAGTACTAACAGGTAACGTCGCAAGAACAGCCAGAAGAAGAAAAACATATGGAAAAAGCTGTCGTCACATGCCTGAAGCGAAGACACAGCACAAGTAGGCCTCTCTGATACCAGAACATTTTCCCACTTGATGCGCCATAGCTCAATTTCTTGCTTCAGACAGTCTGGCTCGGGAAGAATATCGCCATAAAATTCAACCAACGACTCCAGCTTTAATGCCTTCAGATCGACAGAAACAATTTTGGCAGGAGAAAGGACGCTGAGATTTGACAGCAGTTTCTGGTGAAGCACAAATCGTTGCTTCAGCTCGTAAGTGAAGTGGTCCAGGAAAGGAATAAAGAGCGAGGTTCTATAGTGGTTGAGAAGGTCTGGATCGTTTGCATGCATACTCCGGCCACCTCTCATCCTTGCCGATTCATCTCCAGTAGAATACGGGGAGGAGGCTTAGATACCTAAAGGAGTGCGTTTTAATTGGTAAATTTTCTAAGCCTCATTCAGCCTGCAGATTAATGTAGAATGAGGTTTGTGGATTTGTTTTCTAATCCGTTTTGAATCCTGCGGACATTTTGGGTATACCCAAATTGGGTATACCCAACCATAGGTATAATCAATGGGTATACTATTGGTGCTGGGGAGGATGTTAATAGTGTCCCTCCCTTTGTAAAGACCTTTTTCTATGTAGACTAAAATATTACATTAACATGCCTATAAGGCACAGAGGTGAAAGAGTTGAAGTGGGTACGATGAGCCTATCCAGGATTTGTTTCAGTTTAGGGGAAAGGAGTGGTGGTTGAAAAATCCTGTCAGGAGCTTCGTTCCCAGCGATTTAAATGGCAATAGTTAAGCGGTAGTGGAAAATTTGGATTTCCTGGTATAATTTGAAAAGTGATAAGAAATTAAATTATTTTTTTTCAATTTAAAGTAAGGAGCAACATTAAAACTTAAATGGAGGAGAAATTATTCTGTATATAAAGGGACTGCTGCCTCCTCAATCCCTCGCTTGTTACGCTATTTTTTCTTTATTATTATTACTGTCATTGCTTTGAAAGAAGTTCTTATGTCAATTAAACAGTACTAATTTTCAGGAGTCGTTCTCAAGGAATTGTGAAAAGAGTCAAACTTTAGCGCAAAGAGTGAGGGATTGAGGAGGGGGAAGTCCCCTTCATATACGTAATAATTTCTTTCCGTTTTAAGTTTTAATGCTGCTCCTTACTATCAGTAGAATTTTTTTTATCAAACTTTTGGTAAATGTAAGGGCAACCGGTGAGAAAAACACATATTACTATCCTATGTTTTCGTATTAAAAATGGGCTTGAATTCCGTGTTTTTTTTATGATTAATCTTCTCAGGTCAATCTCATTATTCCTTATCTCTGGTGGGACAAATAGCCGCCCATTTTTTAAACCAATTTTACTAACGAGTTGGGTTAACTGATGGGGCGCGACGGTCCTAGAAAAACAAGAAAATGCAATTTCTAGAGAGACAAATATATGCCTTTTTAAAACCAGATTGGCTCAATATTCCAGGCTGTAATGGTAGCCAGCAGCCTAGTAAGAGACGATCAAGTCCAATACTAAGAAATATATAAACCCTTAACTCCTAAAAATAGTGTCAGATCGAATCAAGAAGTACACGATTAGAACCGCCTTGTTTGAAACCCCTATATAGGAAACTTTCTGTCCCTTTGCTTGAACAGCACGGAAAATATATTGGCTTGAAAATCAAGAAAAGTGGAAGCTACTACAGCATTCTTGCCTAAAATCAAGAAAAGTGGAAGCTACTACAGCATTCTGCCTAAACGGCATCTTTTGTTCTTTTTATTATTCCACAGATAGCTTGGCACTGGAACATCGTGGAGAGTTGTTCAATGGCTCATTTAAAGGAAGTTAGTGGGGTTAAGAACCTTTTGTAATTAAAATAAATAATTTTTAAAATCTAATTAATTTTTCTACGAAAAACTGCATATTTCATGTTAAAGATTGACTAATGACGTCGTAACCATAGGTTGTAGCCAGGTCGTCTCTTACTATTCCAATTAAAAAAAGCCATAGGCTTTTTCCTGTTTGTAATTTTACATCAAACAAAGATCAGATCAGACCGAGAACAGACAAGATCAGTTCGATAATACATCATATCAGACCGAGAACAGATCAGATAGATTACATATAGGATCGACATAGTTTATCATAAATTGGTTCGGTCGAGTAATTAATAGAAGTTTTGTTTAGACTTTAACCCATTAGCGCTCGAAGTTCCCATTTGGGAGCGTCTCATTTTTTATAGTAAAGAACGACCTCTAGCCCATGTTTCTCTAAGGTAACAAACATCATTTGGAAGTTGTTTCTCGAAGGTATGTCATATAAGAATCAGTCTAGTTAATCATTCTAGGATTAACGGCAATTAATTCCTGCTTAACAAGGAGTCATTATAGAGCTTTATTGCACAAATTATAGCTCGGAGAATACCCCTATTACAATAAAGAACAACTATAAAGTTATTATAAAAGGTACTTAGTCATAGTTACATAAAGGATCTATATAGTTCATTATAAATGGGGACTATGTAAGTCTAATATAAAAAGCAACTTCAGAGATTGATGAATTATTTTATACATTATAAATTTAAAAGATATTGCTTTAAATACAATATATTAAAAATTCTCTCCGAACAGGAATCGAACTCCGGTCTCTCGCATGACAAGCGAGTACGCTTACCAATATAGCAACCGAGACATATAAAGAATAAGTTACTGTAGGAACCTTTGGTTCTTGCTTTTAAAATAAATATCCTTTCTTTTTCTCTTTTTTTCGGTTCTGTTAATTATCCCCTTTCCCTTGCATGGTAGTCTTTAGTTTTCTCTTGATAATAGTAACGGCATTTTTTCCTTGATTGCGTAGACAGTTAAATTCGCGGATTGAAACTGCGCAATTACAAGGGTGACTCACCCTGGTTAAAATGTGTTTTGGACAGTAATTCTGGTGGGAATTGACAGGGAGGGAAAAGAGGAATAAATTGATTCATTTGAGCTTGACGTTGCACCCGGTAAGGGTTTGGATTGGCTGGAATCGATACGCTACACCCAGGTGACTTTGCTGGCCCAGGAGCATGGAGAGTTTTGTCTTTTAGTTCTTGCACTGAGTTCAGAGTGAAAAGTAAGATTTCTTTTATTTTATATGTTTGAACTTTTGATTAGCCTAGGTAGGGTCTGAAGCCTAGAGAGAGGCTGAGATTAGGTTAGCTTGGTATAGGAAGAGAATCCTATGCTCAGCAAGAGATCTTTCCCCGATGGAATGAAAGAGAATTGGGGAGTTTAATGTTTATGGTTCCTGGTACCAAATAGTGTGGCATGTTTTTACCACGGTCAAAGTACAATTGTCAAAACCCTGACAGTCTTGCAAACCACCAGAGACGGAACTCGCAGAAATCGTGGCGCATGGAAGTTACGCTGACTCCTTACGTACCACCAGATTACTCTGGTGGCATAAAGATTTCTTTAATTCTGACATAGATTTGGAGGAGAGCACTCCTCCCCTCAGTCTATACTGGTGGCAGCGATTAAAGGAGGGCTATCAAACATAGCTAAAAGAAGCCGCGTTTTCCGAAGATACAGGTGAAAATTAGCCTACAGTATAAGCTATAGGCTATAAACTATAAAAAATTGTGCGGAAAACACGAATTCTAATTAAAATACTACAGATTAAAGTCTGCATGGGCGTAGCCTAGCCTGACAAAATCATATGAATTAAGATAAAACGCGAGTAATTAACTTGAGAACAAAATCGGCAAATTGAGTTATAATAAGTTCACAAGAGACCGGAAGTTGACATTCAAAAAACCGGAAGTTGAAATTCAAAAAGTAAAGTGTAATAGTGCTTGAAAACCACAGCTTTGGGTAGATAAATCTAGTACTTGAATCCGATTTTGAAAAATAAATTTGCCACTTTGCTCAAGAAAGTTTTTATAGTGATGCGCGTAGAACGTATAACGTCGGTTAAGAGGATCAAATGCAATATTCTTCGCTGATTGAAAGATGCATAGCCAATGCCCCGTCTTTACAGATGATCAGCTACTTTTAACAATGATTAGGGTATTGTTAAAGCTTTAAATATGCTCAAGGAAATCCGAGGGTATGCAATAGGATTTGTATTTGGAGATGTAGGGATCCAAATTGAATACATTGCTTATTTAATTTGTGTTCAAGTTGTCAGGTCTAATAGAACACTGCCATCAGGGGTAATTTCCAAATAGGTCTCAAATTGATTTAGCGAGACTAATGCAATACTCTCCTCCAACGGTTCGGCAAAGGTAAACTCTAAACGTACTGTGCCCATTCGGACAATACTCATATCTTGAGTACCAGACAAAACCAACACAAAAATACCATGAGTTTTTGCCAACATTTCTTCGACTATACAATTTTCAAAGTTTTGAATCTCGATCTAGTGGTTGCATTGTCAATTCATATAGGGCCTGTAGGATTTATCAAAGGATAAATTGTAGAGTGGAATACCTTTCACTTTCAGAGGCAACGCTATAGCGTTGCCTATAGTAAAGGCCACGTGGCTCCAATGTTTTTTTTTTCAGAGGTACTTCATACGGAAGGGGTCGTCATATAAACTTCAAAGGGGGCTCAATCGTTCGGAAACTGAGAGTTCTAGTGCCTTTTTTAAGGGTCAAAACTTACTTGAAGGCATCTAACAACCCTTCCACGCCCACCATTTCCCCAAACACATCCAATCGACATTTTGATATAGTCATTTTGTTCTACGTAGTTGATTTCCAGATTGAAATTATGTTTTTGAGGAGGACACTCCCACCACAGCCCTCAAGGCAAGGGTTGTAACTTACGCCTTTGGAGCATATAAGATTTTTGTAGAAAGCTTTGTCGTAGAAACTTCAAAAAGGGCTCATTCGATTGGAAATTCAAAGTGCCATTGCCCTTTTTAATAGTCAAAAGTGATTGGAGGGTAACTAACCCCCCTCTCACGCCCACCTTTTCCCCAAACACATCCAATACAAATTTCGAGAGAGCCATTTTGTTCAGCGTAGTTGAAAGTTTTAGAAATTAGGTCTTTGAGGATGACAACCCCCCATAGCTCTCAGGACAAAGGTTGTAAGTTATGCCCTGGGGGCATTTAAGGTTTTTATACAAAGTGTTGTCGTAGAAACCTCAAAAAGGGCTCATTCCATTGGAAATTTAAATGGCTAGTGGCTTTTTGATAGTCGAAAGTGATTGGAAGGCTACTAACAGTCCTTCCTCGTCCACTTTTTCCCCAAAAACGTCCAAACAAAATTTTAAGATAGCCATTTTGTTTAACGTAGTTAAAAGTTCTGGAAATTATATTTTTTAGCAGGACACTCCCCCATAGTCTTCAGGGCAAGGGTTATAAGTTATGCCCTTGGGGCATATACGGATCATGGAAGGAATGCTCGTATAAACTTCAGAGAGGGCTCACTTCATCGGAAATTGAAAGTTCTAGCTCACTTTTTAAGCCTCAAAAGAAATCGGAGGGTAACCACCCCCCCCCCCCACTCTACGCTCTGTTTCCCCAAATGCATCCGATATATAATCTGAGATAATTATTTTGTTAAATATAGTTCAAAGATCATATAACGAAAACTCCGGTGTCGACATAACCCCCCAGGGCCCAGGCGCAGACCTTGTCAGTTATGCCAAGGGGGCATATATGATTCTTATCGAAGGGATGCTCGTATAAACTTCAAAGAGGGCTCATTTGATTGGAAATGGAAAGTTCTAGTTCACTTTTTAAGAGTCAAAGAGATTGGAGGGCACCTATCCCCCCCCCCTTCCTTCCCCCTCCTTCCACGCCCTTTTTTCTCAAACCCATCTGATAAGAACTTCGAGATAGCAATGTTTTTAAAAATAGTTCAAAGACCATGTAACGAAAAATCCGAGGTCGACACAGCCCCCCAGGGCCCAAGGACAGGTGTTGTAACTTATACCCTGGGAGAAGGGATATACTTATGGAAGGGATGCTCGTAAAAACTTCAGAGAGGGCTCATTTGATTGTAAATTGAAAGTTCTAGTTTCTGTTTTGAGAGTCAAAAGAGATTGGAGGGCAACTAACCCCCCTCCCCTATGCCCCTTTTTTCCCAGACGCATCCGATAAAAATTTTAAGATAACCATTAAGATAAAAAAAATTCTAAAGTCAGAGAACAAAAACTCAGGCTTCGACAACCCCCCCCCCCCCCAGGGCCCATGGACAGGAGTTATAAGTTATGCCCTGGGTCATATATGGTTCTTATGAAAGGGATGCTCGTATAAACTTCAGAGAGGGCTCATTTGATTTGAAACTGAAAGTTCGACCTCACTTTTTAATAGTCAAACGAGATCCGAGGGCAACTAACCCCCCCCCCCCACACCTTCTTTTTCCATACGTATCTGATGAAAAATTTTGAGATAGACATTTAAAAAAAAAAAGGAACGTAAAAGAAATACGGCTCCAATTTTTTATTATTTTTTTTCCACAGAGGCACTTTATATGGAAGGAATCATCATATAAACTTCAAAGGGTGCTCATTCGATTGGAAATCGAGATTTCTACTTCCCTTTTTAAGGGTAAAAAGTTACTGGAAGGCAACTAACACCCCTTCAACGCCCACCATTTCCCCAAACACATCCAATCAAGATTTTGAGATAGCCATTTTGTTCTACGTAGTTAATTTCCACACAGGAATTATTGAGGCGGACACTCCCCCTATAGCCCTCAGGGCAAGGGCTGTAAGTTATGCCATGGGGGCATATAAGGTTTTTATAGAAACATTTGTTGCAGAAACTTCAAAAAAGGCACATTTGATTGGAAATTCAAAGGGATAGTGTCCTTTTAATAGTCGAAAGTGACTGGAGGGCAATTAATCCCCTTTCAAGCCCACCTTTTCCCAAAACATATCCAATCAAAGTTTTGAGATAGCCATTTTGTTCAACATGGTTGAAAATTCTGTAAATTAGGTCTTTTATGACACCCCCTCCTCCCACAGCCCTCATGGCAAGGGTTTTAAGTTATGCCCTGGGGGCATATAAGGTTCTTATAGAAAGTGTTGTCGTAGAATCTTCTAAAAGGGGTCATTTGATTAGAAAATAAAATGACTAATGCCCTGTTTAATAGTCAAAAGTGATTGGAATCTAACTAACACCGCTTCCACGCCCACCATATTCCCATACGTATCCAATGAAAATTTTGAGATAGCCATTTTGCTCAAGGTAGTTGAAAGTTTTGGAAATTATATCTTTGAACAGGACAACCCCTCACAGTCTTCAGGGCAAAGGTTATAATTTATACCCTGGACGCATATATGGTTCTTATGGGAGGAATTATCGTATAATCTTCAGAGAGGTCTCATTTGATTGGAAATTAAAAGTCCTAGTTCACTTTCTAAGCTTCAAACGATATCAGAGGGTAACAAGCCCCCCCCCCCCCAATCTATTTTTTCCCAAATGCATCCGATAAAAATTTTGAGATGGATATTTTGTTAAAAATAGTTCAAAGATCATACGACAAAAACTCCGGTGTCGACACAACCCCTCAGGGGTTGCAGGCCTTTCAGTTATGCTCTGGGGGCATATATGGTTCTCATGGAAGATATTCTCGTATACACTTCAAAAAGGGCTCATTTGACACACACACACAGACACACATACACACACACACACACACACACACACACGCAGACACACACACACAGACACACACACAGACACACACACACACACAGACACACACACACACACACACAGACACACACACACACACACACACACACACACACACACACACACACACACACACACACACACACACACACACACACACACACACACACACACACACACACACACACACACACACACACACACACACACACACACACACACACACACACACACACACACACACACACACACACACACACACACACACACACACACACACACACACACACACACACACACACACACACACACACACACACACACACACACACACACACACACACACACACACACACACACACACACACACACACACACACACACACACACACACACACACACACACACACACACACACACACACACACACACACACACACACACACACACACACACACACACACACACACACACACACACACACACACACACACACACACACACACACACACACACACACACACACACACACACACACACACACACACACACACACACACACACACACACACACACACACACACACACACACACACACACACACACACACACACACACACACACACACACACACACACACACACACACACACACACACACACACACACACACACACACACACACACACACACACACACACACACACACACACACACACACACACACACACACACACACACACACACACACACACACACACACACACACACACACACACACACACACACACACACACACACACACACACACACACACACACACACACACACACACACACACACACACACACACACACAGTTTTGCTAAAAAAAAAAGTGTGGGAAGAGGGAGGGTGTATATATGGGTTTGACTACTACAAGCTGTATTTGTCGAGTGATGTGTCAACTTTGTTAGACATTATGTGTAAAAATACGAACAAAATATATGGGGAATCTAATCTTGATTTAGGATATTATTTTTCATCTCCTCATCTGGTAATGGACCTCATCCTAAAAATTAGCGGGGAAAAAATCGGGCTGATCACTGACATCGATCAGCACCTGTTCATCGAGAGGTCAATGAGGGGTGGATACGTTTTTCACGGGGAGCGTATCTTGGAAACTGATCCAACTGGAGAAAAGACGGGGACAAAATCAGATGCAGTTTTCCTTGATATGAATTCCCTCTAGCCCTCGGCCATGTCCCATTACACACTACCCTGCGATGACTATAAATGGCTCAAGCCTCGTATTTCCCCAACATTGACAGTGTTGAGGAGAATGGCCGGTTGGATGGTTTTTTGAAATTGATGGGGAGATACCAGTTGAGCTTCACGATTCGGTAAAGGATTTTGTTTTTCCATGCATCAATAGACCTGTGACTAGGGACTCTTTGAGTCCTCGCAACAGACGTTTGGTCGAAGTGGACGGATTGCATTGGTCACCTTCAAAACAAAACTTATTGCTGACCTTCTGCCGAAGAAAAATATTGTTGTACATCATGTGGCTTTAAAATGGATGTGCAACAACAATGTCAATGTTAGAAAGGTTGATAGACCGCTTCAGTTTAGTCAAAAACCCTTTCTGAAAGCGTTTGTTGACACTTTTGTCAAGAAATATTATGAAGCACAGACAAAACCCAAAAAATAAACCTATATGCTCATTTTGAATTCGGCTTTTGGTAAAATGTGTGAAAGTGTTCACAATAGGAATCGTTGTGACGACGTGACCGATCCCAAATGTGCTCGAATTATTGCTGATCCAAATTACACTTCCTTTACAATCATTGGCCCGGACATGGTACTATTGAATAGGAAAAAAAGAAGCATTGTATTGAATAAAAATATTGCTGCAGGCAGTGCGATCTTGGAGATCTCTAAAAAGCTTCTGTTGGAATTCTACTACAATGTGGCTTGGATACAGTGGCCGGAAAAGGGGCAAGTAGAGGTCTGCTACGGGCACACAGATTCTCTACTGCTAAAAGTAAAAACCCCAAACCTACTTGATGATTTGGCGCACGGTGAAATCATCAGCTCGCGGATGGACTACACGAATTGGAGGGAGCTTTACCAAGAGCTTATGAAACATCGGGTGATAAATCAGCGTTTAGTTTTAAAATCATAAGAGGGGAGCGACATGATTTCCCGTAGTAAGTTTGTAAGTCCGAGGGTGTTGCTTTTTACTGACACACGACGAGGAAAGCGAAAAACGTTGCAAAGGAGTACCCACGTGCTATGTGGATAAGAATTTGAACATAGGCGTATATAGGAATTGTATTGTTGAAAATACAATTCCACGACCCAAATTGTTGGCAACTCGTTCACTGAACTACAGGAACTTCACAGTAAATATAGAAAAAATTGCCCATGAGTACGATTTCCGACAAGGTCTATGTTTGTCAAGACGGTGTGACTACCCTCTCCCTGGGGCACTATTTGACTTCCGACCGAGCCGAATGTGTTAGCCATAGGAAAAGTCTCGGTTTGAGCAAAGTCCAATAAATTTCCCAAAACCTTGGGGCGGGGACCTCGCGGCTTGGGGGGGGGCGCCCGGCTTGCCGCCAGTGGGGGACGCCGCCACTACCAAAGGTATCTTTTTTTTACTTGGAGCAGATTTTTTTTGTAAATATAGATGTTGCATTCAAATTTAAAAAAATGATGTAAAAAAGTGATATTATTCCAAGTGTATTTTTTTCATTAAATGTTGTATTTTTTTATAAATAAATAAAGCATGTTTATTAAAGTGCTTTTTCTAGTGCATTTTTTTAAATAAATGTTTTTTATTATAAATAAATTAAAAAAAAATCTTAAGTGTGTTTTTCTTTAATGTATTATTTGTAAAGGGCTGTTTTTTATAATACAAGAAATATGATTCTTCATTGATTGTGGTCTCATTATTCTTGAACTGACTAGTAGGGAAATTGTTTAGTCATTAGACAACTATAGTCTATGGTTAGTTGTAGGTGAACTGTTGAAGGGAACATGTATCAATTTAAAACACCATTCAGATCGTTTCTGTGCGGTCCATGACTGTCAGGCAAAACAACACTCTTAGCTAAAATAATAAAAAATTGCGATAAAATGGTTGTGGAAAGGTCGAAAAAATTCTATCGTTGCTATAGTTTTTAGCAGGGGGCAGATGATAAAATACAAGCAATTGAAACCGTGGAATTGGTACAGATAAAATCTCTACAGGGGTATAAGGCGTTCAACATTATTGAAACAAGATCTTGGTTGATCAAGGACGATGCGGCTGACTCCATTAAACAATGGTCCCAGGAAATGCTACAATTGTTCACCGTTCGCTTTCATCATGAACAGATTTCCATTATTCTGGCTTTATACAACCTCTTTCATTAGAGCAAATGTATGCGAACAATTGCATTGAACTGCACCTACTATATCATATACAGAGTTGTTCGTGATTCTAGCTCGCTAATAACCCTCAATAAATAAATATACCCCGGCACACCTAAATGTATGCTCTCAGCGTACAATCAAGCAACTAATAAACCCTATGACTATCCTCCATTGGATCTTAATGAAAATACGCTTAAGAACTTATGCGTAGCCACAGATTTTTTTCATAATGAAATTACAGTATATCTCCCCGTGAACACTAAAAAGACCTATTAGTCGCTATCTTGACACTAAGGAAACTACATGAAAATAGGCATTTATTTTCAGTTCTAAGCACTTCAAAACCCCCACTTAGGAAAGCCATACTCAAACATGGTATTGACAATGATTTCATTAATCTAATATCTGAACTTATTTTGAATTTGACCGAAGGCAATGTTCAACTGCCAGAAGTAGTTAAGCAACAGGCAAAGCAACATCGTTCCATTGTACGTACATTGGCCTCTAACAACAAAGTAAAAAATTTCAAAAGGAAACGTCTTCTTCAGGCGGCCGGTAGCTTTTTACACTTTTACTACCGATAATTGCAGGACTTGTAAACAGTTTTCTCTAGAGAATGGCCAAACCCTATAAATTGACTCCAATAGAACTCGCTCTCTCGCCCGTGGAACACTTTGAGGACAATCTGAGTAAATTCATTGACAACGGGAATATTGAGGTTGATAAAAAAAAACTGCTTTTACTTCAAGATGAACTTCGCCGAGTGGACAAACATAAGCCCTATGCAAAGGCCAGTGATAAGGCCTTACAAAGGCCAGTGATATTGATAATAAAAAGAATCATCTCCTCAAGATTCTGCTGCTGCTGCTGGAACACAATTAAAGAAGGAGGATTTGTATTCATTTGTGTCGAAAATTTGAAATATACTCCCCCAAAAATTTCGTGAAAAATGAAAACGACTCCTAACATATGTCACTGAAAGTAGTCAAGATCATATTTAAGTTGATGGTAATGTGAAAGGGGTTGTAATTCAGTGCAAGAGCTATAATCTACTTGATTTAATCTAATATATGGTTACAAATCGTAAAGGAATTATTATCATTTGACGCTCATCTATAAAACTTTATAAATACATTAAACTTTCCCGAAATCCTTATTATCAATAGGAAAATCCTAAAAAAATTAAATGAACAGGCACCAACACCATTGAAACATGAACATGAACAGGAAGTAGAAGATGTTAAAACAATTTCGGAAAATGCTAACACGCCTAGTGGAAACTCGACAATGGTCAAGTCAAGTGGAAACTTGACAAAAGCGAAGACGTATCAAGTCAACGTCACCACCACCGCCAACCACCAGTATACAAAAGGGTAGCGGACGTTACACTACACGTTTACATTCAAAATGGTTGAAGTTCTGAAACGTGTTTATAAAAATATTAATGAAGTGGGGAGTTTAAGTTCCCCACCACTCTTTTCAAAGCCACTGGTGTTCACATTAAAAGTGTACAAGTCTATCTAAAAAATGAGTATAGTTACACTCTGCATAGAAATCGTAGACTTCTTGCTTATCATTATCGAAAAACTAAAGCCTTTTTCCTACTGCATTTAATGCAAGCAGATCTCTTAACTCTAGATTTGATTCAAAGACGTCACAATACACCGTACAAGTACATTCTACTTGAAATCAGTGTTTTTAGTCGCTATGCATATGCAATTCCATTGCGGTCAAAGAGAGGTGTTGAAGTTGCTCAGGCCGTTGAAAGTAGTCTCGAACAGGATTCGTATAAAAAAATCAAACGGATCGCGGTAGTGAATTTTTTAATCCCCATGTTGCAAAAGTACTAGCGAAATATAATACACTGCTCTATCATAGTCATGGTCCTATAAAGGCTGCATTGGCCGAAAGATTGATAAGAACTATTCGACTTTTAATTTGAAGATATTGCACACTGAAAAATACATCTGCTTTTATTCATGATTTAGATAAAATCATGTTGATTTATAATCAACGACCTCATCGATCATTGTCCAATTCAACCCCAACGGAACTTCATCATTCTGATCATGATACAAGTGATACCTTTCTAAAACAATATTCCTATGAAAAGAGTGTCAAGAAGAAAAAATTCAATGTTGGTGATACTGTTCGAATTAATAGAACAACTAATGTTTTTAAAAAAGGTAATTACTTGTGGTCCACAGAACTTTTTAAAGTGGCAAAAGTCCTAGACACTAAACCCATAACTTATCGTTTGCACGATACCAAAGATGAAGAGATTCTCGGCGGGTTTTATGACTATGAACTACAAAAAGTTAAAAATAATAGTGAAATCTATCAAATTGAAAAGATATTAGAGACTCGTACTCACAGGGGTAACAAACAGTTACTTGTTTGGTGGCTAGGATACAACTCTGATTTTAATTCTTGAATCAGTGTTGAAGATATTGACAATGCCCAATGATTTCTATGTAACTTTTATGTCCAACGTTTCCGATCCTCTCTACAATGACTTGAATAAAACACTTGATTTTTGGACGAAGCTCTTCCATATCATCAAATTCGAAGACAGAGAACACGAAGTGAGGTTTGTTAACCGTGCTTTCAAAAATATTTCAAGTATCCTGAGAAAAAATTGTGTGTTTGATATCAAAATTACATCATGCAATTGGTCACTCTTTGTCGAGTATGAAGGGATTCAAGCACTTAAATCTAGCGAATATCCACATGTCAAATTGAAATATATTGAATGTGATAATATGACAGATTTTTGTCGTACAATCAATAGAAAAATCTCATATCGTAGGAATGGTACATTCCATTTTAATTATTCAATGGAACACGATAGGATTTACATTACCTCAACTGTTGACACTGAAATGATTATTCTCAATGATAATCTGAGAGACGTTCTTGGCTTTAAACAGAAATTGATCAATGGGAAAAACGCTGGCACTGTTTACGGGATGGATCAAGTTATTTTTGCTGATTATCCACCTGGTTTTGCCTCGGACTCTTGCATATTTCTCTATGACTCTTTTGTGGAAACATCGAGAGTTGGCAATTCAAATGTCCCCCTCCTACGTGTTCTTGAACGAAAAACAACCCATGAACTTGTTCATCACTATAATATAAAGCATATTCAGTATGTTCCTGTAAACACTTCGTATTTGGAACTCTGTCAGTTAACACTAAGAAGTGAATTGGTTGATCCTCTAGCAATAACAAAAGGTTTAGCAATGATTACATGTCATTTTCGACCCATCGTCGACGTCACCAGCACCACCTAAAATGAACAATAGAAGAATTCCATTTGTCTGTCCCGATATCGATTGCTATGTTGGTGCTCTGAGTCCACGTCAAATAGGCAATGTATTGGACTACTACAAGGGACGTACTACAATGTCTGGCTATGGTCTTGGTAGCTGGTTTGCTAGGCTATTTCGTTCTGCACAACCACTTGCCAGAAAATATCTTGTACCTGCTGCATCAAATTTTGCTGACTCAACACTACAGAACTGGTGGTCGGGTAAGAATTTCAACGAGAGTGTTAGGGAAAATATTAGATCTTCAGCAAGAGCCGTTGGTGAGCAATTAAAATCTCAGCAAAATGGGAAGGGATTGAAAAAGATGCGTGCGCGTCATTCACTTATCAGTCTTTACCCAGGCGGGAAGCGAAGGACATCAACAAAGACTTCGAGAAATAAAACAACGAAGACCAATAAGAAGAAGAAGAAAAAGGAAAAGATTGTTAGATCAAAGAAGGATTTCTTCTTTTAAGATGACTTATCTCCCCCACAAGGAATCGCATCCATCAATCAGTTCCTCGTTGAATCTGTTCAATGCTGAAAATGTTGATGTTAGTGTGAAATATGGCTACTATGAACAATTTCATCCCCAGCAACCCCTCTCGGAAAATTTACACTTTCAAATATTTTCCAATGACTATTTCATTGATTTGTCATCAACATTTATTGATTTAAATGTTGCGGTGAAGAAAAAGTCAGATAATACAACTCCAACTGTTGCCGATGGTCTCTCCTACGAAAACTGTATTCTACACAACCTGTTCAAACAAATTAATGTATTTATTAATGGAACATTGGTGAGTACTAGCAATAATTTATCCAACTATGCAAGCTACATACAATTTATGATGATGACACCAAAGGCTTATAAGGAGTTGAGAGGACAATCATTGGGCTATGAATATCGATCAGATGTTGATACTGACGGTGAGTTGACTATTGCAGTAACCCAGGAGTATCATTTGGTTGGAAAATTAAATCATGAGATATTCAATATATCCCAATGGTTACCCCCTAATGTCAAGATTGACATAAAGTTTCAACTGGCCCCATCAAATTTTATTTTGAGAAAAACACTTCCTGCAGCACCCGATGCAAACGTCATTATCACATCGGCAATTCTTCATGTCCAAAAACAACAGGCTATGAGCTCTGTTGCATTGGCAGTGGAAAAGCTAAGAGCCAATGACAACAACATTAAACTTCTTGTCCCCCATACGATCACCTATCAACGTCAAATTGCCACTGGTTCTCGTAGCTATACCGATTCATCATTTATCAATGGAGAAATCCCATCAAAATTGGCTTTGGCCTTTGTGAAGAGTGGCAGTGCCGTTTCATCCTGGACTGAATCCCCCCATGATTTTAATTTTTTCGGTCTATCTAACCTTGTGTGCAAAGTGAATGGTATTCCACTGTACACTCTATCATTTGACAAAAAATCCTATAGAACTCTGTACGAGTTGACCATGCAATCCCTAGATCATGACTCCCAATTATTTGAAAATGGAATAACCGATTCAATGTTTTCAAAAAATCATGGTGTAATTGTTTTGGACTTGTCGGGAACCCAGGATATGAGCATAGTACGAATAAGGGAATGTACGTTCAGAGTGCACATTTGCCGATGCTTTGACTGAGAGTATTACGCCCATATCTTCGAGTCAATTTGAAACCTATTGGGAGATCACACCCGACGGCAGTGTTCTACTAGACCTAGCACCATGAACACAATACCTACAAACAGTTTCTCAACATCTATGTTGACTTACATCGACTGAACGACTTTCTAGTGGAAAATATAATTACAAGCGTGTTTAATATTGATTTTAGTGTCCTACGAATAATATGTTCTAAAAATGTATGTGAAATTGTTTATTAATAAAAAAAATTGTATTTACATGATAAAAACGACTTTTCTACTCTTTAGATTTCATCTTCTACTAGGAATAGGTATTTTTCGATAACAACTAATGCAGGTAGATTATCTAGATTCACAGTATACTGATCCTGACGTGCTACAATGTCAGGGTCGCATTTTCTACAGTAGAGTGTAACTTCACTCTTGTCATATCTCTTTGTATAGTCAATGATACTATTCTCATTCATTTTATAGAATTCACATGTTTCAATTTGCTTATTTGAAAAAGTGTCACAAACAGTGTCCTCAAGTGGCGAATCACATTCCGTCACAGCCAAATAAAAATCAGTGGGCTTATAATCATAGTAGCCATTGTCTTCACAACGATGACGTAGAAACCAAATTCTTTTGTTGTTCCAACAGTTTAATCACTGACCTGGTTCCTCCTCCCAGAACAATCTAAAGCCACGACGATACCAATGTCTTAGCAATAAATTAAAATCACGCTTAGGATTCTTTCCAATCATACCAGGATATGTATTTTCCCACTGATTACATTTACCATAGTGGCAATTGGAGCATAGGTGCTCTCTAGGATGAGGGTCACACACCTCTTCAAGACAGGAATTACAACCTTTAATTTGTACAGCATATCCTCTATGCAGTTTACACGGGTTGTATAATCTGCACTTTTCATCATATTCATCAATCATTGTACAATTCTCACATGATGACCAGCTGCCCAGTGTGTACATGCATAGCGGACATTTATGGAACATTCTTTCATGTGTTGACACTCTCACTGCCACAATGAACCTGAGCTAGCAACAACAACAAATTCACTGGGGTAGAGAGAGAGAGGAGTAAATCATCCTTGAACTCCATCTTTCTCATGAGAAAAAAAAGTCCTAAATTTCTAACCTAGTGTTTTTCTGCATGTACTATACAATCTCAACTGTAGTTTCAAAACGTGTTTGATCACTTTGCTTGGAAAGGTACCAAGAAAGTATAGGTGTGAGAGGATACTCACTCTCTTTGAAAAGGTGTAGAGGTCCCATAGAATAACATAGGAAGGAACATAGCGCTATAGAATAGCATGGGAGGGAACATAGCGCTATAGAAGTATAAGTTAGCACTCTACTGTCTTTCTTTAATGATTAAATAAAAAAACAAGTTTTTTAAACTGAAAGTAAGGAGCGACACTAAAACTTAAAACGAACAGAAATTATTCCATATATGAAAGGGGCTGTCCCCTCCTCAACGCCTTGCTCTCTATGCTAAAGTTTGACTCTGTCTCACAACTTTATTTTTTTTAAACAGTAAAAACTTTAGCGTAAAGAGCGAGGCGTTGAGGAGGGGGCAGCCCCTTTCACATACGGAATAATTTCTGTTCGTTTAAAGTTTTAATGTCGCCCCTTACTTTCAGTTTAAAAAACTTGTTTTTTTATTTAATTTCTGAGTGTTTTTGAATTAATGCAGCTTTGATTTTGGTTCTCCGTACATGAATAATTAAAACGAAATTTGCATATTAATTTGACTTTTTTTGGCCGAATGGCTTTTTCGAAATTTTGTTCTGACGTAACTTACGAATTAACTAACGAAACGAAGTTCTATATTCCCATGTTTTTATTATGTATACTAGGGAATTTGCCCCCTTGTCAATACCTCGCGCTTTACGCTGAAGTTCAAATTTTGTTCGAATCACAAACCCCAGAATCACAAAGGCCGGTTAGTCAGAATAGATAGCTCTTTTGAAAGTACTAAAATGAGCTTTAGCGTAAAGGGCGAGGTATTGACTAGGGGGCGAACCCCATCATATGCTTAATAATTTCTGTTCGTCTTAAGTTTTATAGTTGGTCCTTACTTTCAGTTAAAAAAAATGTTTTTTCTTATTTAATTTCTGATCGTTTTTTAAATAATGCCTGGAAATTCAACATCCACTTCATCGACTTATCCCTTCCCCCAAAGAAACATCCTCCATGGAAAGATCCTTCTCCAAAAACCCCCTCCTCTGACCCCCCCCCCAGAAAAATCCCTCCTGGAAACGTGTGTATACTTCCCATTAACCATTACTATATGCAAACAATTGGCAAAGTTCATAAATTACAGCCCTTCCCCCCGGGACCAGTGGGGGATTAAGTCATCCTTAAAGACATGTTTGTTAAATTTTTAACTATGCTGAACAAAATGGCTATCTCAAAATTTTTACTGGCTTAATTCGGGAAAAAAATGCGCGAGCCTGGAAGGGGGTCCAGTTACCCTCCAATTTTTTGTCACTTAAAAAGGGCACTAGAACTTTTAATTTCCGTTTGAATGAAGCCTTTCACGATATTTTAGGACTAGTGGATCGATATGATCAGCCCTGGGAACAAAAAGAAAAAAAAGACAAAAAAAAACACGCATCCGGATCTTTCTTTTGGCAAAAAATGCAAAATTCCATATTTTTGTCGATAGGAGCTTGAAACTTCTATAGCAGGGTTTTCTGATACGCTGAATCTGACGGTGTGATTTTCTTTAAAGTTCTTTGACTTTTAGGGGTTGTTTTTCCCCTTTTTCGAAAATAAGGCAAATTTTCTCAGGCCCGTAACTTTTGATGGTCAAGATTAAACTTGATGAAACTTATATATTTTAAATAAACATAAAAATCTGATTCCTTTGCTGTATCTATTGGTGTCAAAATCCGTTTTCTAGAGTTTCGGTTACTATTGAGCCGGGTCGCTCCTTACTTACAGTTCGTTACCACGAACTGCTTGATTTGTTAGATCCTGCGTAAAATTTTAAGCCAGAAGCGGGAGCGGAAAATTAAATTTTACGTGATTAGTTTGCCTGTGTGGAATTTTAAGAATGTAAACAGAACGTAAGGTTTTTGACTCACAAAGTTTGCACAACCTAACTCTTTGTGTTTGTGTGGTTCAATCTTAATTCCTTCAAAAAAAAGAAAAAAAAATTAACGCTCCACGACTGACCAAAAGCGTTTTATGAATACTATAATTTTGAAATTGTTGGCATATTATGCTGACCGGTAATTTTCATTTTATTACTACTGCTAGTAAACCGTGCTAGCGCTAGTAAACTGGAAGTCTATTTAATCCTCAGATTTTTGTCCAACTGAAGGGGAAATGTTGTCGTGATATCAATGATAAATGGTAAAATATTTATTGTAAAGACGAATGGGCTGTAGAGTTGATAGTGGAAGTGAAAATTAAAGATTTTGTTTACCCGCTAAAACCTATAACCAAGGTCTGGAGTACAAACTACAATGAAATGAAAAAAGGAACGAAAAAAACACAAAAATGACTCCTCAAAATATAAAAAAAATTCAGTTAAATAACTAAACGAAAGGAAAAATTAATAACAGGATCATGTACGACAATAAAATTCAAAGTTATGCTACAAAAAACTTTATTGAGACCACTTATATACACCAATGGTATACATCAATAAGATCAATCTTATCCATTGATTTGCTGTGGTACCAACGTGGTAAGTGACTCAAAGCTTACATTATCTAAGGTATGACACCTTTAGGATACTCCAAGCTTTTTTCGAAACGAATCGGTAGAACCGAATAGGAAAATAATAACTGGGGCAAGAAAATTGAAACTCAGGCAAAAACTACAAAAGTTCCTTTGGACTCGATCCCCTTTGTTGGGTGAAAATTTTTCATGTGCTCACATTAGTTTCTTTACTGTTCTATTTATCATGATTGATTAAGTAGAAGAAAATTTGCAGCCGAACGAAGTCTACAGACAGGAGAAGAGCGAGAAAGAGATGTAGTTTCGCACATTATAAGTTTAAGAGCAAAAAATTAAATTATTACACTGAAATTCATTTTGTTCGCAGATCTTGTTTATTTACTTAATATTTCATTACATACGTTGTGATTCTTATCTATTTTTTTCAAAGTGCTTATGTCCCGGAGTTATCTTTAAATTAATCCAAAGATTGTTTTCTACCTGGAGGATCATTTGCACCACCAACCGTGCTGAACTACGTGACTTAATTCAATTTCTTTGCACTTCATAGTTTTCCATTTACTACACAACTATATTATGGGGTGATTTTTAATTTATTATTATTTTTGAAAATGATGATGACCTGGAGGTATTCAAATTAACCCCAAAAAATTTCTTTCAGCTGGAAGATCATTTTTGCCACCGACGGTGCTGAACTATGTGACTTGATTCAGAAGGCCTGTGGAGTATTATCATTGTTAATTAGGTGCCTGAGTACGCAATTTTCAAGGTTCCATCCAGCATCCCGTTGCGAAAAAACTCAAAATATTATGACGAATGGGGCTGAAGTAAATTTAATTATATTTCTCTTTAAATTCCTTGTTCAATTTCACTCTAGGGAAGATCTGCGGGGAGTCCTTCTATTATTCGAATTTTTAAATGATTCCTGCAAAACGGCTTATATAGGGGAGTGACTTATTTTTCTAATTCTCTGAAATGATAAGTTCTGAAATACTGTTTATATGGGCTCACAATCTCCAAAATGGTTAAAGCATAGCTAATTGTAAAATTAAGTATTTTTTTATCTTATAGGGTTTCATTATATGTTTTTTAGATTCACTTGGTGGTTTTTTAATCATTCTAAATTTTTTTTTTTGCCACTTCTTTCAGCTTGACAACTCTTGTTCAATTTCACTGTAGGAAAGATATGCGGGTATTCCTTTGTAATTTGCATGTAAAATTATTTCCGTTAATGTTTCTCATGTAGTGTTTTTGCTATTTTCCTACTTAATTTTAAAAATAATTTTCGAAAAATTATTTCTAAATAAAAGCAAGAATTGCTTGTGTCATACAAGAAATGATGGACCAAGGAAATTTATTTATATTTAGTGAGATAAAATCATTGAACTCTATACTTTAATATGCTATTTCATTTCAAGACCAAAAACATGGCCGCTCTGAAAACAGAGGAGGATTTGTTAGATGTTTTCCAGAGGATTATCTTGACAAATGAAACTCAGAGAGGAAAGAAAATAACAAAATAAAAATAAAACAAAAAAAGGTGAAAAAATGAGGATTTTAGCAACCAGTGGCGAACCATGAAGAAGAAGAAATAAGCAAATATTTCGACAAGGACCTCCGCCGAGTCGTCCTTAGTGCTAAACAAAAAAAAAAGAAAGAAAAAAAAGAAACCAACGAAAATCGAACCTTTCGAAGTTTACTTGTCCACGACAGAACAGAAACTAAATAAGAACCAGGTTGGAATCAATGAAAAAGAAAACTACCAAGATGGTTGGGCAATAACCCTTTGTTTTGCTATTGCTTTGGCTGTCCTACAAATTCGATCATCATTTGATGTGCAAATAGGTTCTCTCATGCTGTACCGGATAAAAATATTGAATCCTTCCGAATTAAACTGTCATAAATTGAGCTTAACGAAATATCTCCAGTATCTCTATTTATTGCTAAATTTTGGTTCATGTATATTTTTATCTCAATTACCTCTTTAAACGTTTGTGGTAGGCCGTTTACAGTAGATATTAAGGTTGCCTCGTCAAAAAGAACCAGATGGGTCGGATTTAAAAAAAAAAATATGCGAAGCCATTATTTCTTAATCTCAGGGACTTATCCATTGAAGTTTTGTGCTCATGCAAACGTTCACCTAGTTGTTGATGGGTCCTACCAATGTAAAATTTCCCACAAGAACACGGGATTCTGTAGACACCACTACCAAGTACTGGATTAGTTTTATCCTTTCCTGAGTTGAAAAAATTTTCAATTTTTTGTTTGGTTTTGAAAGAAAGAGAGAAATTGTGTTTTTTTTTAAAAATTTTCCAAGTTTATCGCTAAGTCTCGGGATGTATGGTAAAGCGATGAAAGTTTTTTTCTCAATTGCCGGGGAAACTGAATCAAGAGGAACGAGCTCCCTATTCTGTTGTTTTATCTTTTTTAATCGTCTATCTATGATATTTTCAATAAGTTTTATTGGGTAACCAGTGCGGAAAAGAATATCCTTGACATAGTTTAATTCAGAATTTATATGATTACGGGAACAGATTTTTGAGACTCTGTCGACTAAAGAGATTATTACCCCTCTTTTCACAGAAGGAGGGTGGTGGAAAGAGAAATGTAGATATCGATCATTATGCATCAGCTTTCTATATATAGAAAATTCGAGGCTAGTAGTAGTTCTTATGATGATAACATCCAAGAATGGCAGCTTACTCAAAACTCTGAGCTCGATTATGAACTATAGATTCGGATTAAAAGAGTTCAAATGTGCCAAAAAACCTCTTAGAGAGTCTTGTCCGTGTTCCCTAACAGAAAGGATATCATCAACGAAACGAAACCAGATAGAGTGTTTTAAGTGGAAACTATTCAAAGCAGACTGTTCTATGAAATCCATGTAAAAAATTGCCAAATAAGGAGACAAGACAGTGCCCATGGATAAGCCCTTTGATTTGAAGAAAAATTTGTTTCGGAATTTAAAATACGAGGAGAACTTGTTGCAAAGACGAAGGGTCATTATTGTGTAATTTCCAAAGTTTTCTAATCCGACCAAGCTGAATTTTCCTCTATAATTTTCTTTGTAAGGCCTGCTCGCATTTATGGACATCGCATGAAGTGTACATAGAAACTGCATCAAAACTAGATAAAATAGTTTTTTCTGTCGTACTTTGATTTTTTAACTTCTCAACAAGATCTATGGAGTTTTTTTTGTATAGGTTTTCTGTATGCTTAAAAGAGGCTTAAAAATGGTGGCTAAAAAACTTCCTACACCTGTAGCTGGAGAACCATAACATGCTACAATAGGACTTGACGGAATATCTTTCTTATGGATTTTAGGCAGACCATAAAACATAGGGGCTGAACAACCTTTGGGGTAGAATTATCTGTACATTTGAGGGGTAATTAGTCTACTATCTTCTATCTACTATCTTTAGGGTACCCGTCCGACTGACCATATTTCAAAAATGTGGTGTACAAAAAATGTGGTACGAAAAATGGTGTACGAAAAATGTGGTTCCATTTCACTCTCGAAAGAAAGGTTGAGATGGTCAGGACACCTTCTGCGAATAAAGGACGACATATTGCCAAAGATTATTCTTTTCGGCCAACCATCGGGGGCCAAAATGAAAGAAGTTCCTCCACAAATGGGTTGAGAGGAGGTCGCAAGAAAGGACTTAACGGAGATTATAACTTCTTGGGAGAGTGTAAGGAGGGAAGCTTTGAATCGATTGGGACGGAGGTGGAGCGTGCGTAGCTGTGTTGGGCCTATGCGACTTGGTGCTACATTGAATTATTAGTAGTAGCAGTGGCAGTAATATAATCCTTCAAATATATATTCTCTGTAAAATGCTTGGATTTGCAGTGTGGGCATCATTCTGTGAGAAGTCTTGAAGCTTAGCATTTTTTTTTTGAGTGCCAGTATCTTAAATATCATTCGCAACAACTCTAATGGGCTTAAGCATTATAAATGAAACATGAATAGAAAAGAAAGAAAGAAGCAGGGATGGGCGGGGGGGGGGGGGAGAACATTGAATATTAAATTTTTCTTTAAATATAAGTTTTAGCTTGAAAAATGAAATTTTACGAGCTACAGCACTGTGTACTCTGCTAAGAAGTCCTCGGCGTTCAACATCTTCTCCTTCTCCTTAGAATCATAATTTTCAATTCCCTTGATTACTGCACCCTAATTCAAGGACGAAAACGAGAGATATCAAACAGTCCCTGGTAACGAACTGCAAGTAAGGAGCCACCTGTGATAATAGTAGCCAAAACTTTAAGAGTAGGTTGTAATAGTTGAAAAAGGTAGTTTTTTAGAGCTACGCTGAAAGCATTTATGAGTGCAATAAATATGCAGTATTTCCAAATATTTGGAAATATTTGGAAATATTTCAAATATTTGAAAGTTGCCTTTCAAAATATTTAAACCGGACATTCCATTGTTTAAAGTAAATGCACATCAATGAGCCCTTCCATTCTTGAGATCAAGACCGTAACCAGGTGGGTAAGGGGTTTTTACCCCCCCCCCCCCAGAAATGTTTGTCATACTCGTAAAAACGTAATAAAGACGAATAGAAACGCATTTTTGATGCATTTTTTAAGTTTTTTTTGTCAACCCCCCGATAAAAAATATTTTTTGTAACCCCTCCCCCCCCCCTCGAAAAAAACTGGACACGGCCCTGCTTGATATACTGTGAAAAAATACTTCCTTTTCAATTCCAATAGCACTTGTGCTAGAGCAGTTGTCCTTAAAGTATTTGGGACAAAAAGTCAAACCTTACGATAAAGAGCGACAGGGGTTGAGGAGGGGGCATCCTCCTTATATACGAAATAGTTTCTGTTGAGTTTAACTTTTAATGTCATTCTTTGCTTCATTTGAAAAAAAAATTAATCTAATTTCTCTTTTAGGTGCCATGTCTATATAGTCTCTGCAGGTTCTTGAATTCTAACTAATTATTTAAATACAGTTATTAACTTAAATATATAAATTTTTTGAGTTGAAAAATTATTTTGAAAGGTTTTCAGGGTCTTTTCCCACTTAGGTATTTGAAATCCTTGAAACATAGTTTTCCTTTTGCAATGCATCTAAAAAGAATTTTATTATCATTTTAGTGTTTTTCTTAAATATCTTTCATAAATCGTTATTTTTACCGTTTCTATCTTTCGTTATCTTACCGTTTCTACCGTTTCGTTTCTTATTTTTATCTAGACTCTTTTCATCACTATTAATTTTCTGAAAAATTTGGATTTCAGAGTACCATTAAATAAAAATACTTCTCACCTTCCATGTAGTCGGGGAACCACTATCTTAGTTTATTCATTACGGCTTTCTGATTGTTAAGGTTTGCGGCATTTCGATGACAAAAGAGTGTCTAATTTACTAAGAGAAATAGTAAAGTAAAAATGCTTACGTTAAGTCATTTTAAAAATCTTCTAGTACTTAAGTGTTATAGCAACCACACCAAAGAAATAAACCTAGGCTAATGCAAATGAAATGTACCAAAATATGATGAAAATATAATACTTTAGTAACAAAATTATGGAAAATACAACAGAGAATTATGGAAAGCAGGCCGCCCAGAACGCATTATATTAAATACCTAACCTAACCACCTCTGTATATTAAATATTTAATTAAAATATAGTTGTATGGTATTTTATCTCAATCAGGCTAAGCTGGGTTTCTCCGAGTGGACACAGAAAACTGGTTTCATTAAAGATCAAGAAAAAAGTGTGGTCTCTATAAAACGTAAGTACCAATCTTCCTTATTTAAAACACGTCCACACCTTAGAAATTGAAGAGAACAAAACCGGTCGATTTGAACAAACTGATGTTAGAAATCGTTTTAGTTAAAATAAGCTATTTATTTTTATTCGGTTTTGAATCTTTGACATGATATTTCCTTTCCTTAAGCAACAGATATGTGGTAAAATATGCACATCCCGTAAAACTCAGCAATTATTTCAGCAAATTATTATTAATCAGCAATTATTTTGCCCCCGAATTTTAAGTATAAGAAAAGTAGTTTTTCATGTTGATCAATTAAAAAAAACTTTTTATACAAAATAAGTTTTTCAAAGAAAAGTAAAGAACTCCATTAAACAAAAAATGAGCAAAAATAAAATCAAATATTCTACCAAGCGTGAAACTACCACAAATCAGCATCGATAAATAAAAGAAACCATAACGAACAGAAATTACAATAAATAACTGAGTCAAACTCAAAATGAGCAGAAATTAACATGATTTGGGCGCAAAACCCCTATGCCTTCCCAAGGCCAGAGCAAAATTTGCACTTTACTGAAAAAATATAAATGTTTTTACTTTTATAACTTTAATAAATCAAATAATATGGACTGAGGACTGAGGGCTCTGAGGGGGGTTATCATCCTAAAAAACCTAATTTCAAAAACTTTCAACTACGTTGAACAAAATGGATATCTCAAAATTTGGTTAGATGTGTTTGGGAAAATGGTAGGCGTGAGAGGGGCCTTAGTCGCTCTCCAATCACTTTCAACTATTAAAAAAGGCACTAGCCCTTTCAGTTTCCAATTGAATGAGCCCTTTTGAAGTTTCTACGCTTTCAAAAAAAAACCTTTTATGCCCCTAGGGCATAAAAGGCTTTTTTTATACTTTCAACTACATTGAATAAAATGACTATCTAAAATACTGATTGGATGTGTTTGGAGAAAAGATGGGCGTGAGAGGGGGATTAGTTGCCCTCAAAACACTTTCGCCTATTAAAAAGAGCACTAGTCCTTTGAATTTCCATTCGAATGAGCCCTTTTTCAAATTTCTATGACAAAGATTTCAATAAAAACCTTATATGCCCCCAGGGTATAACTTATAACCTTTGCCCTGAAGACAGTGGGCGGAGTTTCCTGCTCAAAGGTATAATTTCCTGAACTTTGAACTGTGTGGAACAAAATGGCTATCTCAAAATCTGTATTGGATGGGTTTGGGGAAATGGTGGGCGTGGAAGGGGTGTTAGTTGCTATCCAATCACTTTCGATTATTAAAAAGGGCACTAGCCATTTCAATTTCCAATCGAATGAGCACTTTTTGAATTTTCTGCGACGAAACGCTTTATAAAAACCTTACATGCCCTCGGGGCATACCTTACAACCCTTGCCCTGCGGGCGGTGGGGAGGGGGGTTTTCACTCTAAAAGATATAATTTCAGGAACTAAGAAAAACGTTGAATAAAATGGATATCTCAAAGTTTTGATTAGATGTATTTGGGAAAAAGGTGGGTGTGAGAGGCGGGTTAGTTGCCCTCTAATCACTTTCGACTATTAAAAAGGACATTAGCATTTTGAATTTCCAATCGAATGAGCCTTTTTTGAAGTTTCTACGACAACGCCTTTTATGAATAACCTTATATGCCCCCAGGGCATAACTTACAACCCTTGCCCTAAGGGCTGGGGGGTCTGTCCCCAAAAATATAATTTCTGTCTGGAAATCAACTGCGCTGAAGAAAATGGCTATCTCAAAATTTTGATTGGATGTATTTCCCTAAATGGTGGGCGTGGAAGGGGTGTTATTCACCTTCCAATCACTTTCGACTATTAAAACGGCACAAGCCACTCCCATTTCCAATTGAATGATCCCTTTTCGAAGTTTCTACGACAACTTCTTCGATACAAAGTGCCCTGCTGTAAAGGAAAAAATTAATTCATAATACCTTGTGCCAACATCGTTCTTATATGCCCCCAGCGCATAACCTATAACCCTTGCCCTGAGGGTTCTGGGGGAGTGTCCTCCTCTTTACTTAGTCCCCGTTTCTTGTCTCGTTCTCGAGTGTCCCCGTTCTTTACTGAGGCAGCGCGATTTATAAAACAACTTTCCATATAAACCTTATATGCCCCCAGGGCATAACTTACTACCCTTGCAGTGAGGGCTCTGAGGGGGTTATCATCCTAAAAGACCTAATTTCTAGAACTTTCAACTACATTGAAGAAAATGGATATCTCAAAATTTTGATTGGATGTGTTTGGGAAAAGGGTGGGCGTGAGAGGGGCGTTAGTCACTATCCAATCACTTTTAACTATTAAAAAAGGCACTAGGCCTTTCAATTTCCAATTGAATGAGCCTTTTTGAAGTTTCTATGACATCGCTTTCAATAAAAACTTTATATGCCTCCAGTGAATAACTTACAACCCTTGCCCCGAGGGCTCTGGGGGGAGGGATTGTCATCCATAAAGACCTAATTTCCAAAACTTTCAACTACGTTTAATAAAATGGCTATCTAAAAATTTTAATTGGATGTGTTTGGGGGAAATATGGCCGTGAGAGGGGGATTAGTTGCCCTCAAATCACTTTTGACTATTAAAAATGGTACTAGCCCTTTGAATTTCAAATCGAATGGGCCCTTTTCCAAGTTTCTAAGACAAAGATTTCAATAAAAACCTTATATGCCCCCAGGCATAACTTATAATCCTTAACCTGATGGTTGTAGGGGAGTGTCCTCCTCAAAAATGTATTTTCTATATGGGAATCCACTACGCTGAACAAAATGGCTATCTCAAAATTTTTATTGGATATATTTGGGGGAATGAGATAAGATAAGATAATATTTATTTTCCAAAGGCTATCACAAGCTCTAATAGAGCCGAATTCGCTTCATATGTCAAAAAGAAATAGACAAAGCAAAACGAAGAAACAAATAATTGGCGTGGGTAGGGGGGAGGGCTGGTTGCCCTGTAATCATTTTTGACTATTAAAAAGGGAACTAGCCCTTTGAATTTCCAATCGAATGAGCTTTTTTTGAAGTTTATACGACAACGCCTTCCTTAAAAACTATATATGCCCCCAGGGCATAGCTTCAAATCCATGCCCTGAGGACTGTGGGGGAGTGTCCTACTCAAAAAGATATTTTCTATCTGGAAATCAACTACGCTGAACAAAATGGCTATCTCAAAATTTTAATTGGATGTGTTTAAGGGAATGATGGGCGTGGGGGGGGGGCTAGTTGCCCTCCAATCACTTTCGAGTATTAAAAAGGGCACTAGCATTTTGTATTTTCAATTGAATGCCCTTTTTTGAAGTTTCTACGACAACGCCATCTATGAAAACCTTAGATGCCCCCAGGCATAACTTATAATCCTTAACCTGATGGTTGTTGGGGAGTGTCCTCCTCAAAAATGTATTTTCTATATGGAAATCCACTACGCTGAACAAAATGGCTATCTGAACATTTTTATTGGATGTGTTCGGGGGAATGAGATAAGATAAGATAATATTTATTTTCCAAAGGCTATCACAAGCTCTAATAGAGCCGAATTCGCTTCATATGTCAAAAAGAAATAGACAAAGCAAAACAAAGAAACAAATAATTGGTGTTGGCAGGGGGGAGGGGGCTAGTTGCCCTCTAATCACTTTCGACCATTAAAAAGGGCACTAGCCCTTTGAATTTCCAATCGAATGAGCTTTTTTTGAAGTTTATACGACAACGCCTTCCTTAAAAACCATATATGCCCCCAGGGCATAACTTAAAATCCTTGCCCTGAGGACTGTGGGGGAGTGTCCTTCTCAAAAAGATATTCTCTATCTGGAAATCAACTACACTGGACAAAATATTTATCTCAAAATTTTAATTGGATGTGTTTAGGGGAATGATGGGCGTGGGGGGCTAGTTGCCCTCCAATCACTTTCGACTATTAAAAAGGGAACTAGCCTTTTGAATTTTCATTTGAATGAGCCGTTTTTGAAGTTTCTACGACAACGCCGTCTATAAAAACTTTTTGTGCCCCGAGGGCATAACTTACAACCCTTGCCCTGAGGGTTGTGGGGGAGTGTCCTCCTTAAAAACATATTTTCTATCTGGAAATCAACTACGCTGATCAAAATGGCTATCTCAAAATTTTGGTTGGATGTATTTTGGGGGAATAATGGGCGTCGGGGGGGGGGGGGGGCTAGTTGCCCTCCAATCACTTTCGTCTATTAAAAAGTTCACTAGCCCTTTGAATTTCCAATCGAATGAGCCTGTTTTGAAGTTTCTACGACAGCGCCTTCTATAAAAACTTTAAATGCCCCCAAGGCATAACTTAAAACCCTTGCCCTGAGGGTTTTGGGGGAGTGTCCTCCTCAAAAACATATTTTTTATATTGAAATCAACTACATTGAACGAAATGGCTATCTCAAAATTTTGATTGGATGTGTTTGGGGGAATGATGGGCGTGGGGGGGGGGCAGTTGGCATCCAGTCACTTTCGACTATTAAAAAGGGCACTAGCCACTCAAATTTCCAATCAAATGAGCCCTTTTCGAAGTTTCTACGACAACTTCTTCGATACAAAGTGCCCGGGTATGGAGAAAAAAAACACATTGTGCCCACATCGTTCTTTGCTTAGGCAGCGCTAGCGCGCTGCGTATGATTAAATAATTATGCCATGTTCTAGGCCGTATCCAGGAGGGTAGGGGTTTGAGTCCCTTCCCTATAAACTTTTGTCCGACGCGTAAAAACGTAACATAAAAATGAATATTTGTTTCTAAGGTTATTTTTAACCAACGTCCTCCCGAAAAAAAAAATTCTGGATACGACCCTGGTCATGTCATCCCAAAAAGTCACCTAATACTCAAAGTGTGTCCACACAGTAAAAAATAAAGCACACAAAACTGTCGTTTTGAGGCAAGTTATATTGCAAATAGTTTAGTTCGAGCTAACTGAACTGTTTGAATCAATTTTAAATTCTTACAGCGACTCGTTTTCTCAAACAGCTGCAATGTTGCAAATTATCCACATCTCATAAATACATCCCTATCAGCTATTATTTTGCATCTGAAATTAAATATAGGCAAAGGTGTAATTGCACATTATTTCAAATGCTTATGTTTTGTCTTTCTAACACGTATCCTGATACATAAAGTCTGCCAACGCCGTTAAAACTAGAGTATGCAAAAACAAGAGATTTGAGCAAACTTATGTAACAAATAGTTTTAATTCAACCAAATTGTATTGTTTGTATCAGTTTTGAATTCCTTCTGCGATTATTCGTTTTCTTTAACAACTGCAGTATTGCAAATTATGGACATTTCATAAATACAACCCCGATCAGCTGAATGATCATCTGAATTTTGCACCTAAAATTAAGTATAGACAACTGTTTTATTTCATGTTATTCAGATGCTTATGTTGTGTCTTTCCAACACGTCTGCTTGTTCGTAAAGTCTGGCCACACCGTGGAAATGGAAGCAAACAAAAACAGTCAATCTGAGTGAGTGTTGTTACAAATGCTTTTAATTCGACCAAATTGTATTGTTTGTAGCACTTTTAAATCTTTGGAGCAATTACTCGGTTTCTTAAACAACTACAGTGTTGAAAATTATGCATATTTCATAAATACAATCCCGATCAGCTACTATTTAGCTCCTTATGTATAGAGAAATAATTCATGATAGCAAAGACAATTGCTATATCATGAAAAATTTCGGAGCAAAAGCTCAAAAAAAAATGTTACGAGGAGGAAAACTGCCTATATTACTTTATGTTGGTAGTGTTAATTAGTTCTGCTATTGATTTTTCAGTAAGTTCGCCTACTGCTTCAACTTGGATTGTTACCAGGCACGTATACATGGAGAGGGGGTGGTTTTTAGGCCTATTGCTCGTTGAAAATGCAACGAAGGCATTTACTCCAGATTCATTGCCCCCCTAGTTTTCGAAACATACCTTTTTCTGTATTTTCATTGAAAAATACCTCCTTTTTGAATTTTTGCTGGAAAAATTGCCCTGTCCCCTACATTTTCGTGAATAGGTGCCACTGCTCTCTTATTGTCGTCACAAAAGTATATTATAATTTTCTTCCTTTCTAATACCACTTTATAAGCTATATGACAAAGCAGGGAACCTTAACCGAGAAACAAATGGGTTTATCAATATGCTGTCACCTGATTTGATTTTTTTTTCACCTATATGATGGCTCCTGTGGGCCTTACAAGCAGTCCATCTCTTCGCTCTGATCATTCTACTTATCACCTTTGCAATTTGGGCGACATTTGAATTCTGTTCTCTAAATCAGTAAGGTCCAAAGCATAGATATGTATGAACAGTAGTGAAATGTCTTACGCTCTCCATTAAAGATTTTTGACACACACAAATCTAGTCCTCTTTTCATGACTCCATCTCTTTACGCAAGCGCAATGACAAATGTTAAGCACATTACGACGGGAATGATTTGATCCAATGCCAAGTAGCAACTGATACTATTGCTCTGTCGTACAGGGAACTTCCCATTCAGCGTGCTATGATGTGTGTCATTTTTTAGGAAACTTTTCGCTACTTTTCGTGTATTAAATAAAAAAAACAAGTTTTTTTTTAACTGAATGTAAGGAACGACGTTAAAACTTAAAACGAACAGAAATTATTCCGTATATGAAATGGGCTGTCCCCTCCGCAACACCTCGCTCTTTACGCTAAAGTTTTTAATTGTTTAAAAAAATAGAGATGTAAGAAAGTCAAACTTTAGCGTAAAGAATGAGGCGTTGAGGAGGGGACAGCCCCTTTCACTTACGGAATAATTTCTGTTCGTTTTAAGTTTTAACGTTGTTCCTTACTTTCAGTTAAAAAAACTTGTTTTTTTTATATTTAATTTTGAACGTTTTTGAATTAATGCAGGTTTTGATTTTGGCTCATCGTACATGAATAACTAAAACAAAATTTGTATATTAATTTTACTTTTATTTGGTTAAATGGCTTTCTCGAAACTTGTTTAATTTTATTTACGAACGTTTTTATTAATAATAAATATACGTAACTTACGAATTAACTTACGTAATGAACTTCTATATTCATATATTTTTAATACTTATATTAGAGGGTTCGCCCCCTTGTCAATACCTTGCTCTTTAAGCTAAAGTTCGAATTTTGTTTCAATTCTTTAAAAATGACCCCTTAATCACAAATGCCGTTTATTAGAATAAATAGCTCTTATGAAAGTACTAAATAATCTTTGGCTTAAAGAGCGAGGTATTTACTAGGGGGCGAACCCAATCATATACGTAATGTTTTCTGTCGTTTTAAGTTTTGATGTTGCTCCTTACTTTCAGTTGAAAAACTTGTTTTTTTTATATATAATTTCTGATCTTTTTTAAAATAATGCTGGGAAATCCGGCGCCCCCTTCATAGCAATGTCTCTTCCTCCATGAAAACTTCCTTCATGGAAAGATCCTCCCACATAACCCCCGACCCACTCCCCAGCCCCCCCCCCACTACCAGAAAAAAAACCCCCTGAAAATGTCTGTATACGTCCCAATAACCAATATTATATGCAAACATTGGGTAAAGTTCATAGCTTTCAGCCATCCACCCTGGGACTTCGGGGGATTACGTCTTCTTAAAAGACATATTTACCATATTTTCGACGATATTAAACAAAATGGCTATCTCAAAATTTTGGTCGAATGACTTTGGGGAAAAAATGAGCGCGGGAGGGGACCTAGTTGCCCTCCATTTTTTTGGGTCACTTAAAAAGGGAACTAAAACTGTTAATTTCCGTTTGAATGAGCCCTCTCACGGTACTCTAGGACCACTGGGTCGATACAATCACCCCTGGGTAAAAAAAAAAACAAACAAACAACTAAACACGCATCCGTGATCTTTCTTCTGGAAAAAAATGCAAAATTACACATTTTTGTAGATAGGAGCTTGAAACCTCTGCAGTAGGATTCTAAGATACGTTGAATATGATGGTGTTATTTTCATTAAGGTTCTATAGCTTTTAGGGGGTATTTTCCCCTTTTTTCGAAAATCAGCCACATTTTCTCAGGCGCTTAACTTTTGATAGGTAGGACTTGATGAATCTTCTATATTTGAAATCAGCATTAAAATTTGAGTCTTTTGATGTATCTATTGGTATCAAAATTCCGTTTTCTACAGTTTTGGTTACCATTGAGCCGGGTCGCTCCTTACTTACAGTTCATTACCACGAACTGTTTAATATATTTATCCTATGAGTCAGATCGAGCTTCAATCCCCTAACTGTTTTTCATACTGCATGGAATACTCTGCTTGAGTCAGCTGCATGTTGATATTGTCCATCGCCCATGGTACTTTGGCATTGAGACATTTCGTCACTTTTTTTTCATTGATTAAAAAAACTTTTTCTACAAAATAACTTTTTCAAAAAAAGTAAAGAACTCCATTAAACCAAAAATGAACAGAAATAGAATCAAATTATCTTCCAAGCATACAACTACCAAAGATCAGATATCAATAAATAAATGAAACCCAAAACAAACAGAAATTATGATAGATAACAGAGTCAAACTCAAAACGAGGCAAAATTAATATGAGTAGGGTTCTAAACCCCATGCTTTCTAAAAGCCAGAATATAATTTGTACTTTACTGAAAAAATTTCAGATGAATTTACTTAAAAAAATGTGCATTGTCAGTTTAATATACATATGCTGATATTTATTCCTTAAAATCTTAATTAATTTTTGATTTCTTAAAGTTACAAAAGTAAAAAGATTTAAAAGAATTATGCCCCCAGGGCATAACTTACAAACTTTGCACAGGGGGCTATGGGTGGTTTGTCATCCCCAAAGACATAATTTCTGGACCTTTTAACTATGTTGAACAAAATGGCTATCTCAAAATGTTGATTGAATGTGTTCTGGAAAATAGTGGGCGTAAGAGGGGGTGAGATTCCCACCAATCACTTTCGACTATTAAAAAGGGCACTAGCCCTTTCAATTTCCAATCGAATCAACCCTTTTTGGAGTTTCTACGACAACACTTTCTATAAGAAACCTTATATGGCCCCAGGACATAACTTACAACCCTTGTGACGGGGGTGTCATCCTCAAAGACCTAACTTAAAAAACTTTCCAGAACTTAAAACTACGTTGGATAAAATGGTTATATCAGAATTTCGATTGGATGCGTTTGGGAAATTGGTGAGAGTGAGAGGGGGGTTTGTAGCCCTTCAATCACTTTCGACTACTAAAGAGCACTAGCTCTCTGAATTTCCAATCGAATGAGCCTTTTTTCAAGTTTCTACAACACCGATTTTTTGTAAAACCTTATATGCCACCAGGGCATTATTTACAACCCTTACCCTGAGGGCTGTGGGAGTGGGAGAGTTGCCATCCTTCAAGACCTAATTTCGTTAACTCTTAACTACTTTGAAAAAAATGGCTATCTCAAAATTTTGATTGGATTTTTTTGGGGAAATGGTGGGTGTGAGAGAGGGGAGGGGGGGGGGTTAGTTGGCCTCCAGTCACTTTTTACTATTAATAAGGGCACTATCCCTTTCAGTTTCCAATTGAATTAGCCCTTTTTGAAGTTTCTACAACAACGCTTTCTATAAAAACCTTTTTTCCCCAGCGCATAATTTACAACTCTTGTCTTGGGGGGTGTGGCGGGTTTGGCATCCTCAAAGATATAATTTCTTGAACTTTCAACTATGTTGAATAAAATGGCTATCTCAAAATTATGATTGGATGTGTAAGGGAAAATGGTGGGCGTGAGAGGGGGGTTGGCTGCCCTCTAATGACTTTTAACTTTAAAAAGGACACTTGACCTTTCAATTTCCAATCAAATGAGTCCTTTTTGAAGTTTCTACGACCGCTTTCTATAAAAACCTTATATGCCCCCAGGGCATAAATTACAACCCTTGCCCTGAGGGCTCTGGCGGGGCTATCATCCCCAAAGACCTAATTTCCAAAACTTTCAACTGTGTTGAACAAAATGGATATCTCGAAATTTTGACTGCACGTGTTTGTGAAAATGGTGGGCGTGAGAGGGGGATTAATTGCCCACCAATCACTCTCGACTATTAAAAAGGCACTCGCCTATTCAGTTTCCAATTGAATGAGTTCTTTTTGAAGTTTTTACGACAATAATTTTTATATAAAAAAACCTTATATGGCCCCATGGTATAACTTACAACCCTCTCCCTGAGGGCAGTGGGGGTTTTGTCATTCTCAATGACCTAATTTCCTGAACTTTCAACTACGTTGAACAAAATGACTATCTCAAAATTTTGATTATATGTGTTTGGGGAAATGGTGGGCGTGAGAGGGGGGTTAGTTGCCCTCCAATCACTTTCAACTATTAAAAATAAGACTAGCCCTTTGAATTTCCAATTGAATGAGCCCTTTTTGAAGTTTCTATGACAAAGCTTTCGATAAAAATCGTATAAGCCCCCAGGACATAAAGTACACCCTTGCCCTGAGCTCTTTGGGGGGAGTATTCTCCTCAAAGACATAATTTCTAGATCTTTCTACTATTTTGAACAAAATGGCTATCTCAGAATTTTGATTGAATGTATTTGGTGAAAAGGTGGGCATGGAAGGGGTGTTAGTTGCCTTCCAATCACTTTCGACTATTGAAAAGAGCACAAGCCCTTCCAATTTCCAATCGAATCAGCTCTTTTCCAAGTTTCTACGACAACTCCTTGAATACGAAGTGCCCTGGTCTAAAACTGAATACGAAGTGCCCTGGCAGCGCTATTCTCATGCCTATGATTAGTGTGTCTGTTTTGTTTCTTGAGTGTTCGCACTTTTTATATCTAACAAGCCATAACAACCAATATTCTTTTGCTAGTCTAATGAAATGAAATAAATTGTTGCAATGATTCGCTCCTTTTGAATCAGTTTCTTTCAAATGTGTAGAAAATCAATTGACTCAATTAAACTTCCAAATTAATCTATTTATTTAGCTATCAATAAAGCAGAAATGAAACTCTAAACCTTCGGATAGTTTGAGGGGTGCCAACACTGAACTTGTATGTGATAGAGATTTCTCGGCTAAATATATCAACGAAATTGATTTCAGTTTTATTGTTTCACAAATATTTTAACTTTATCACTATTTTGCTCTTTTCAAAATATTCTTTTCAAATATATAGAACATAAATTAACTAAAGGAGGACTTCAAACTTAAGCAATCTATTCAGCTTCAGTAAATTACTGAACTTTTAATTCAGCTTCAGTATTATGTTTTATGATGTTAACCCCTCGAAGAAAAATACTTAAAAAAGACTGAATACATAGGCTATAACCCAACTAAGTTAACTTATAACAATGGACATAAAGACGCAGAACTGCAAACAGAAAATTATTGTTTGGCAAGTATCTTTTTGTCAGATGGTCCCAAATTTGTGAATTTTTGAACTCTGACAGACCCGTGACAAAGAACAAGAAAATAAAAGCAGAATGACATTGTCGCGACTGCTCGTAAATATTGCGGTGCATTTACAAACAGAAAACTGACAATGTTTTTATATATGTACCTGAATGAGTTATATTTTCTTTGCTAACTTCAAACTCCGGTATGACATTCCTCGCACACAAAAAAAAAGTGTCGTGAACTGAAAATGTTTTGTTTCTCTGTGTGTGGTAATTTCTCTTGTTGAATTGAAAAGCACACCTTTGTTTGATGAATTTCCTTGAAACTGCTTGACAGTGCTCACACGAAGCAGGAACAACAAATGGAAGATATAACAAAAAAGCTGCCATATTAAACATAAAATTCATTTTCAGTTTTGTCAACATGAGTTTTATTGAGAAGTCAATTGATCTCATCGTCGGCAAAAGATTAGCGCTGACTTTACGAAGGGCGGTGTGTTTCTTTTTCTCTAACCACTTCATATAAAAAAAGAGGTAGTAAAAACTCAGGAGGGGCTAGTTAAAAAGGAAATTTAAAGTTCTAGTATCCCTTTTAAGGACTAATGTCAGCGCAACTCTCCCCACTCTGTCGCCTTTTTCCCCCTGGAACTGCTTGAACTTCTGTACCCTCGAAGAGCAATAGCCGTTCGAACCAGAATGATTGAAAGGCTCAAAAATTCGGCTCTTATCCCGATGTTATCCCGATGGTAAGGACTCCTAATTATAGAATTGGCCCACTACATAAATGCAATAATGTTGAAAAATCAAACTTGGTTAAAACAGCAATCTTACAAGAATTTAAACAGTAATAATTGTAGATACAAACATACCTCGTGATCCCTCTCTCCAACTACCAGCCTTTAGGCAGAAAGGTAGGCCTTTTATACCCTTATTCCCGAATCTTGCACACATTGGACGTTGCAAGTGGAAATAAATGTCTGGTCTGCAAACGGACTCGACGCAAAAAAGAGTCCTTCTGCAGATACAAAACGGATCCATTTGTTCATTGTCTCTTGGCAGTGCAAAAATGAGCTAGCTCTTAATTAAATGCAAAAGTCGTATAAGTCCTGACTTATCGGTGAAGTAGAACCTGAAGAAATTTCTTGCCGCTTTGGAAAAACGATTCAAGTCTTGAGTCTCAGAGATCTGTGGCCCGTACAAAAATGAGGTAGTAAAGTGAGCCAAGTCCCGCCTTGATAAAAGACTTAATTTAGTTTTCTTATTTTTCAAATATAATCTTTTGGTCACTGTATGCTTTTTTTTTTTAAATATTCTTTTAAATGTATAGAAAATAGAATTTTTGAACAAAAAAATCAAATTATGCAGTCGATCCAATTTTCAGTAAAGTACAAACGACACTAAAGCTTTTTGAGGGGTTAGAAGACCGGCAGTGCCAATTTGATTTTTGGTTTTAGACCCTTGTAAAAAAAAAGAAAAAGAAAAAAAAGGACAATACAATACATTCGCCCCAAGAAACTGACTTGGTCATATTTTAACCAAAAGATGAATACGTAGCCCAAGCTGCAGACTGACTCGATGAATAAAGAGCTAGGTTCTGACTCGAGGAAAAAACAAGACAAGTCCAGAGAAATAGGACAAAATGTCCTGATGAGACAGAAATACGAGCTATCTTCTGACTTGGTAAAACAATGAGTTATTTCCCGGGTCGATACAAAACTGAGTTTAGTCCTGACTAAGTACTTCTTGGACATTTCGGTCTAGGTGATGACTAAAAGGTGTTAAGTCTAAAAAAGAAGTTTTTGTTATCCAAGAGCTTGACTATCGAACTTGACCATGCTAGTGGCGTGACTAAAAGTTTTAAAAATTGAATAAGAAATAGCAAAATTGCTAGTTTTTGGGGGACCCTTAACGAAGCCTCCTCTTCTGTATACGAGCCTAGCTATCATTTGTTAGCCAAAAGCTATCCCTAGTCTATCTTTATCCGACATTAACAGAAGTTGGGGGGGGGGGGTGTTTCAGACCCATACGTACTTTTAAACATCATTCGAAACTAGATTTTAAAATGTAATTTAGTTGATCCAGAGTTAAGTTTGATAACTTTGTGTATATATTTAATGGTATATATTTAAACTTATTCTCTGTGCTCCAAAATATAAGCGCGCAAAAGTATTCTGAACATTTTTTCCGATTAATTGGAAGACCAAAATTAGTATTTTACGTTCTTTTTGTTTCAGCTCAATTCAGTGCTACCAAAAAAGGGGGGCTTCAAATGTCCCTTATCCCCTCCGTGCCCGGGAAAGTATGAAAAATGCAAGGCAATAACATTCGGGAGGAAGTTAACACTATTCGACAAAAAAATATTTTATTGAAACCTTAGACACCTCACCACTGGAAAGACTTTTTTTCCAATTTATCCACCTTGGAAGAAAACTCATGTAAATAAATATCCCTGACTCTGTTACTTGTTTTCGTATTTCATTAATTTGGTAGCTTAACTGACCAACTGGTCATTCGCGATTGGGTTGGGAGGATGTCATAAAGAAAGGGTTTCAATATACTTTCTTGTATTATTCAATAATTCATCTGCTTTTGTGTGTGTGTTTTCTTTTCCGGACTTTGGCACTTAGCGGAAGTAAATCATAGTTTGTGTAGTACAAAAACAAGCAGGTCCAATGAATTTGATCCAATGAACAGTTTGGAGACTCTAAAATTTGCTGACGCTGAAAATGGATGAAATAGTTTTAGGAATACAGTTTGTGAAATAGAAGATGCGATGTCTTAGTGAGGACAGCTAGAAGCGCAGCTAAGAATATTAGTGAAAATGCTTTAAGTGTAGTAAAGAGGAATAAAATATGAACTAAAGAGGTGTGAAGTGGAGATCATGGTTAAAATTCCTGAAGACCTGGAAGATGTAGCCAGACTGCAAACTAGTAAAATTTTGTTCTGGTATGCTAAAAAATTAAAAGAGAATAGTCAATCTGGACTTCTGAAACAGTTCGTGGTAACGAACTGTAAGTAAGGAGTGAAACGGGTCAATAGTGACCAAAACTCTAAAAAACAGAATTTTGATATTAATATATATGTCAAAAGAATTTGCTTGTAATGCTGATACCAAATATGTAAGGTTAATTAAGTTTAGTGTTACCTATCAAAAGCTACGTGCCTGAGAAAATGTGTCTGTTCTTTGGAAAAGGGCGGAAACACCCCTTAAAAGTCAAGGGAACTGAACGAAAATCACCATCATCAAATTCAGTTTATCTGAGAACCCTGTTCTACAAGTTTCAAGCTCTCGTCTGCAAAAATGTGGAATTCTGTATTGTTTTCCAAAAGAAAGATCACTGATGCGTGTTTATTTGTTGCTGTTCTTTTCTTTTTCTTCCCATGGGTGATTGCATTGAACCAATAGTTCTAGTTAGAATATCAGGAATGGGCTCATTTGAAGGAAAATTAAAATTTATAGTGCCCTCTTTAAGTGACCAAAAAGATTGGAGGGCAATCTAGCGCCCCGCTCCACCCCTTTTTTTCCCAAAGTCGTCCTATCAAAATTTCGAGATAGCCATTTTGATCATCATAGTTGAAAGGCCGAATACCTATGCCTTTGGATAACATTATCCCCGACAGCCCTTGGGGAAAGGTCTTTAAGTTATAGAATGTGCCCATTATTTACGTATTTTTATTTAAAAATAAAAATATTTGTTATTGAGAAGTATGCATACATTTTTCGAATGGGTAGGATGTGAATTTTCTACTGATAGGAATTTTATTAGTCTTACTTTCCTTTACTGACTCAGTTTTACATATGGAGATATTAAGTAGAATTGTCCTGTGGATATTTTTACCGGGTTAGGCTTGTCTAGAGTATCTTTCCGTTGGAGGAGTTTTTAAGGGATAAATTCTCCAGATAGGATTTTCTGTGGGAGTAACTTTCTATTTGGGGGTGGCTTATTTACGTTAAAACTTTTCCACGAAGAAGGGGATTTCCGGCACTATTTTACAATCTTTTTGAATGAAAGTCTTTTTCAAATGAAAGTGCGCTAAGAAAAATTTTTCATCTGGAACCGTCCGCAAGAAATTCTTCGGGAGGGATTTTCAGCTAGAATGAAATTGTCTGATCTGGGATTTCCCTTGCGAGAGGGGGTTATTTTACGTGGGAACAACTTTACATGGAGGGATTGTCCGTGGGAAGAAGGAATTGTCTATGGAGCCGGATTTCCCAGTATTATTTAAAAACGATCGGAAATTAAAGAAAAAAGTAGGTTTTTTCATCTGAATGTCAGGAGCAACATTAAAAATTACAACAAACAGAAATTATTAATTATGTAAAGGGGACTGCCTTCTCCTCAGCACCTCGCTTTTTACGCTACAATTTGACTTTGTTTTTTCCCCAATTCTTTAAGAACGACTCATGAAACACACGGGGCGTTTAATTAGAATAATATGCTTTTTTGAATGGTCTGGAAAAAAAAGCTTAAGTATAAAGAGCGAGGTATTAAGGAGAGGGCATCCCCGCTCATATAAGTAATAATTGTAATAAGGAAAGTAATAAGGGAAGAACAGTGTAGTTTTAGGAAGGAGAGAGGATCACTCTTGGATTATTAATTAATTGGATTATTCACTCTTGGATTATTCAAGGAGAGAGGATTTACTCTTGGATAATTAATTGGAAAGTACCAGAGTCATTAGATTCCCTTAGTCCTCAGTTTTGTAAATTATGAGCAAGCATTATAAAAAGCGATACAAAAGCTTTAGCAAAGTCTTGTGCGGTATACCAGATAAATACATTAAAGAGATTAGTACTATATACAAGAATAACATTACTGCAATTAAGGTTGGGATTGAGGTTATTACTTCGTATTGAATCAGGCGGCAAACAGGGTTGCGTTCTATTCACATTTACATGGATCACCTTGATGAAGTTTATCCTAAGGAGCCCAGCAGAGGCTATGGGAGAGCAAAGGATTAAAATGGGGAGGTATAACTTTCCTAGACTTAGATTATGCTGATAATTGGAGCATCCTAGATGAAAATACTAGCTAAAATAAACAAGTTTTTGGAAGTTTTGGGATTTCGGGTTGCGAGAATAGGTTTGAAAATTAATATTAGAAAGACTGGGAATAAGTTAGGCTGAAGAGGTGACATAGGGTAACGAGAAGATCAAGCATGTTGACAGCTCCACTTACCTAGGTAGTATTATTAACAAAGAAGGTGGGTGCAGTGAAGATGTTAAAAGTAGTAGAATCAAGGCGCATTTTTTTTTCTCACAGTTCAAATCAATTTGGAAGCATGAGTAGATAAATCTGCGAACCAAGACTAGAACACTGGTAGCAAAAGTGATGACAGTGGTCAAGTACGGCAATGAAGCGGGGCGCGTCGAAAGGCAGAGGACTCTTTGGCGCAAGTTTCCCAAAGAAATTGGCTTTGGATTGATTTGAGTACCCTTCTGACTGATGCAGACAGGTGCCCTTGCAGCTTACAAAGAGTAAGCTGCACGTAAGTTGTTATTCAGTCCCATTTTCTTTGGCTATTATGAGAGAAAAGTTGAGATGGCTATGACACGCTCTGCACATGAAGGATGAAAGATTACTAAAGATGATTCTTGTCGGACAACCATCTAGAGTAAAAAGCAGGAGGTCCACGAATGGGGTACGAGGAGGTCAGGAGGAAGAACTTAAGGAAAATTGGAACTTCTTGGGAGGGTATAGATAGGGAGGCTTTGAATAGATCGGGATGGAGGGGAGCGTGCGTAGCTGTGTTGGGCTCAGGTGGCTTGGTGCTATAGTGAGTTGCTAGTAGTAGCTGTAGAACGACCCCTTCAGAATAAATGAACCAAATAATAGACCAAATTGGACGTCTTAAAAAGTAAGCTCTCCCTTAAAGCCCTGATAAATGGGCTTTTCGCAGAAACAAATTAATGCAGCAACAATTTCCTCAAACATATACGTCTGCTCACTCTCTAAGATAAAACATGGGGGGGGGGGGGGTAGCATTATCTTAGCTTAGGGAAATAGTACAATGAGGTTGAAGTCTCTCTGAAGAGTTATTATTATTATTATGAAAAGTGTGTGTGATCAAATTTATATAGCATTTTGGGCTGGGTCAATACAAGAAGAAATTATTTCACCCTATCTTGTACTTAATGAAAATGATGAGCGATTTAGAATAATAATCTATACCAAGTAAGATCACTTCTGATATTGATCTTGGCAACTAGAGGGAGGCATTATTTTGGGGCGAAGTGGTAGATCTAAAAACAGGATATAAAGAATTAGTATAATAGTTTTATTAGTATAATAGTTTTTAATAGTATAATTAGTTTTCATCTGACGAGCCCCGATATATGGTGATCACCTTGGGAATATAATGTTTTTGTAGATTTAAGGTGCTATAGCTTGGTTTTGGAACATAGACGTATGCTTATTGATGCTGATTTTGCTCTATTTTGGACTTGATTTTCGGACTGTCGGATTGGTTATACTGTTTTGTCCTGGGGAACTGGATGGATGAGTAGGGTCTAGACCTTGTTCAAGTGCTCATTTATTTCAGTTACTAAAGTAGGAAGACAGTTTTTTTTTTTTTTTTTTTTTTTTTTTTTTTTTTTTTTTTTTTTTTGCCAGGTGATTACCGTAATACACTATAAGTTGTAATAATCATTTAATCTCGCGTGGAAGGGGCAAAATGCCTTGGTTAACCTTCAGTACCTTTCAAACAGAATATAAATAATTCGTTTAGAATTTATAAATACAACATTCTCCACTTGGTCACAAAGCCATGCTCTTTATTCTAGCTTTTGTATAATAAACTGCATATGATAGAAGATCATATGTAGGGGAGTTACGGGATTTGAATCCGCCACCCTGAAATGTTTGTCCATCTCGTAAAAAAAAGTAATAAAATGCGTATAAACAAATTTTTGATGTGTTTTATAAAGTTCTCTTGCAAACTTTCCCCACCCAAGATAATAACCCCCGCTCCCAAACACAAATCATGTATACACCCGCGTCAATATATACTATAGTTTTCCATTAACGATTTAGGTTTTTCAAGCCTAACTCTGGTATCTTAAAAAAAGTGGATGTAATTAGCACCGTAAAATTTTACCTTTTCCAAAAACAAACATAGACTTATGCAGGATAGTATCCAAGATTTGTATTCGGGGAAGATATTTTTTTTTGGGGGGGGGGACTTTAAATACGTATCAAAATATGTATATATGCATTTTTGACAACTGAAACTCAGAGAGGAAAGAAAATAACAAAATGAAAAATAAAATCAAAAAAGGTGAAAACCAAGGATTTTGTCAGCCAGTGGCGAACTATGAAGCTGAAGAAATAAGCAAATATTTTGACGAGGGCCTCCGCCGAGTTGTCCTCAGTGCTAAACAAAAAAGAAAGAAAAGAAAAAGAAACCAACGAAAATCGAACCTTTCGAAGTTTACTTGCCAACGATAGAATAGAAATTAAATAAGAACCAGAGTGGAATCAATGAAAAAGAAATCTACCAAGATGATTGGGAAATAATCCTTTGTTTTGCTATAGCTTTGGCTGGCCTACAAAATGCATATAAATATTAGAATATATTTATATGCATTTTTGTTACGTCTTTGCGAGTTGGACAAACATTTTTTGGGGGGGGGGGTCAAACCACCCTGGGTGTGGTCATGGACGTATGTATGATTAAGACAAAAACGACGAAGACCACACTGTCTCCCAATATAAAATAACAAAAAGTAAAACAAAGAGGAATCATGTTAAGACAGTGAAATGTTTTACATATATTATTTAGGTTAGCTGCTAAATAAGCGAGAATGGTATTAAAAACAGGATCCTGATTTGTTTTAATCTGGATGAATTGCCTTGTTTTGCTTCTCAGTCCTTATAGTCCTGAGATTTCTTTAAGTAATGATGCCAGGATTATTTTAATTTTTTTTTATTTTTAATGGTCACGTAATTGTAATTCGTACTTGTCTGTGATTTCTGATGACGGCTTTTAGATATAGAGCCACAAAGGCGTTTTTTAGTGGGACAGAGGGGGCACTTGGCCTGGGCTAGAAGTCTTAGGGATGTAAAATTTCAAAAATATATATCTGGCGGTTTTGTAACTTTCATTAAATTACATAATCATTTTGTATTTTTTTTAATAAAATAAAGTAGAGGGAACAATTAAAAAAAGAAAACAATTAATAAATTATCAATTAATTAATCAAATAAAAATAAACTAAAAATGAGTAAATAATGATAATAAAGTAATGATAATTAAAACAATTTAGTAATTTAAATAATAAATTAAAAATATATTATTAACTAATCAATAAATTGTAAATATTTTTTTTAACAAAAAAATTTGTCCTGGAAATTTTGTGAGAGACAGGGGTTGGGGCACTAATCATGATTTGCCCCGAGCTCAAGACAGATCGGAACGGCTACCGTTAAGCCGGAATATTTACTAAGGAAGAAAGATTTAATTGTCTTAAATTATTTCTTCAATGTTTTTCCTTTGTTATTTTAATAAGATTAAATAAAAAAAAAGTTTTTTCAACTGAAAATAAGGAGCAACATTAAAACTTAAAACGAACAGAAACTATTCGTACATAAAGAGGGTGTGGCCCCCTCCTCAATACCTCACTCTTTACGCTAAAGTTTTTTAGTACTTTAAAAAAAAGCGTCTTATTGTTCTAATTAAACGGCCCTTGTGTTTCAGGAGTCAGTATTAAAGAATCGGGACAAGATTAAAACTTTAGTGTAAAAGCCGAGGCGTTGAGGAGGGGGAAACCTTCATTATATACGTAATAATTTATGTTTGTTTTAAGTTTTATTGTTGCTCCTTACTTATAATTGAAAAAATATTTGTTTTTTATTTAATTTCTGTTCGTTTTTTAAATAATTCCAAGAAATCTGGCCCCACCTCCACGGAGAATCCCTCTCCCCGCCGAAATATCCTCTAGACAATTTAATCCCGGTGAAAATTTACCTCGGACAATTACTCTTATCCACTCAGCGCGGAAAATTGAGACGGAATAGAGAAAGCAAGACATATCAAAAGAAATTTTGCATAAGAATTCTGGCAAATTCCCCCCGTGTGTAATTTCCCCTGACAAGTTCACTCCCTGGGACCTCCCTTCCCATAAAAAATTCCCCCGTGGGAAAATCCCCACCAGAAAATTTGCCTCCCCCCACCCGAAAATGTATGCCTACATCCCAATAACAAATACTATGCGCAAACAATGGGCAAATTTTATAACCTAAAGCCCTTTCCCCTGGGGCTGTGGGGGGTCATGTTATACCCAAAGGTATATTTGTTGGGCCTTTCAACTATGATGAACACAATGGCTATTTCAAAATTTTGATCTGACGATTTTGGGAAATAAGGGGCGGGGAGAGGAACCTAGTTGCACTCAAATATTTTGGTCACTTAAAAAGGGCAATAGAACTTTTAATTTCCGTTTGAACGAGCACTCTGCCGATATTCTAGGACCATTGTGTCGCTACGGTCACCCCTGAAAAAAAAAAAAAAAAAAAAAAAAAAAAAAAAACACGCATCTGTGATCTTCTTCTGGCAAAAATACAAAACTGCACATTTTTGCAGATAGGAGCTTGAAAAAATATGCAGTAGGGTTCTCTGATACGCTGAATCTGATGGTGTGATTTTAATTGACATCACTTGACTTTTATGGGCTGTTTCTCCCTTTTTTCGAAAATCCGGAAAATTTTCTCAGGCTCGTACCTTTGATGGGTAAGACTAAACTTAATAAAATATATTTGAAATCAGCGTAAGAAGTCAATTCTTTTGATATATATATTGGTATTAAAATTTCGTTTTCCAAAGTTTCGGCTACAATTGGGCCGGGTCACTCCTTACTTACAGTTCGTTACCACAAACTGTTTGACAACATTCAGGGGAACCAATTAGGAGGGAGAAGGAAAGATAAATTATCCACTTATGATTTTATTAATACATTTTTCTATATTTTCATAAAAAATTAAATAAAAAGTGAAATTCTCCCACATTTTGAAAATTCCTTTTTTGTGTCTTCATTAAAACAAATTGGAATAAAATTCTTGACCCCTTCCCGTCTTGTATCTTTATGAATTGGTGCCCCTGGTAATAACTGGAGTATGAATTACACACAGATATAAACTCTCCCCAGTTGATCTTCTTGCCATTTATTTTCGTCTTATTTTTGATAATATTTATTCATAATTAATTCAACATAAAATTCCTTGACCCCCATTAACATAGAATCCCCATTAAAGCTCTTTGGCTTGTAAAAGAGGGGAAGACATTCGAATCAACTAAGCACTAAATCAGAGAGAGAAAAGAAGAAGATTGTAACAACACATAATAAACTACACAATATATTATAGGCTATAGACTGCAATTAATAATTTTAGAGTTTGTAAGCCCTTACTCAGGAATCTTTGAAAAGGTGGATGTAATTAGTATTATGACATTTTATATTGTCTTAAAAATAAGGAGAGATGTATGTATGAATAGGATAATGACTAGAGTCAGAACGAAACAAGATATAAACAATAGATAATTACGGGTATAATTGCTATCACTTTAATCGCGAATCAGAAACTTGAAACTCTCAGCGCATATTAACATTACCATCGTATCCAAGTAAAATAAATTCATCTCTGAGATTATTTAGGATAGGAAAGGCTAATTGACAATATACCAAACCTAATGAACCATTGTATGTGAAGAATGTGAATCAACAAGTTCTTAAAAAGTGGGCTGAGATACAAATCATAAATTCAGTTTGATATTACGCTTGATCTGAGCTAATACGAAATTTATGCCATTAAACGTCTCCTTCGAAAAATGGCTGAAAACATTGCCCTATTATTGTGCTTTATCTATTTCCATATGTCAAATTGATTAAAATGATTATTGTCCTGTAATCAGTTGCCTATTGCAAATATATCAGTGGCCGTTTATTCATGTCTTTTAATGATTAAAGCCTGAATTATGACCAGATTCAAGTTACTAGCATATCTTGCTGTACTGGTGGCTTGCGCTATTTTAACCTCATGGATAAGTTCTGAGCGATATATGGCGAGATAAATCAAATGTATTCAAATAATAGACCGACGCGTTTGCTTCTCTAAGCCAGGTTTTACATAATACCTGTTGTTTTCTGTGAATAAATCATCCTTTGAGTCCAAGCAGTATGAACTGTAAAATTTTGAAATTATGTTAAGTCGGAAATAGAGCCTCCCAAATCACGGATTAAATGAGGTTCTGACAGAAGTTGGATCTAACTTTGGAAGCCAATTTCGCATCGCCCGACTAAACAAATTTCTTCACGCGAACAGAAATTCGATTTGTTTTCTTTTCGTTTCATACTTGAACAATCCGTTTCTTCGACTAGCAATATTGTATCAACAGAACATTATAACTTCCTGATCATGCACCGGTAAGAAACTGGAATTCTTTTTTAGACAGGCTATACATTTTGAGTACCAACCCAAAATAACAAACGTACCTTTCTTAGATTGACTTTCTTTAAACTAGAAAGACTTTAAAAAATGTTGCTTTCAGTCTGACATATCAGCCGGATTTCGTAAGACGATGTTACTTGTTTATTTTTTTCTACAAGCACAACTATATCATCAATATAGCACGACCATATCTCATTTTCCACACTAATTTTCTTGTTTCTTAGACTGTAGACAGCATTTTCAATTAGTTCGTGTTAACAAACTGTATGCAAGGAGCGACGCGGCTCAATAGTAACAAAACTCTACAAACAGAATTTTAATATCAAAAGAATCAACTTATTATGCAGATTCCAAATATATAAGATTCATTAAGTATAACATTACCATCATAGGCTAGGAGCCTGAGAAAATGTGCCTGATTTTCGAAAAAAGGAGGGAAACCCCCTAAAAGTCAAAGAATCTTAATGAAAATCACACCATGAGATTCAAGGTATTATAGAAACCGTGCTCTAGAGGTTTCAAGCTCCCGTCTGAAGAAATGTCGAATTTTGTATTTTGCCAGAAGAAAGAGGATTTATTTGTTTGTTTTTCTTATTCCCAGGGATGATCGTATCGACCAAATAGTCTTAGAATGCAGGAAGAGGGCTCTTTCTGACGGAAATTTAAAAGTTCTAGTGCTTTTTTCTGAGTGACCCAAAAGATCAGTAGTAAGCGCCCAATTAGCACTGAAGGTGATTGCGTAATATGCCTTACCAGGGTCATAGTAAGGCATCTAGTACCACTGCCAGTGATTGCGTAATATGCCTTACCACGGGCCAGGCATCTATTATAATCTATTCTGGTTCAAGTTTTTTTTTCTGACACAATTAACTGAATTTCTATTTCATGATATACTAGTTTTTTTTTTAGGTTAGATCCGTGTCGGAAAAACCGGTGTATCTTTTTTAGATGCCAATTATTTTTTTGTATATATTCAAGTTTCAAATTAGATTCCTCAACAGTTTATTGAACATAACACAACTGACATTTTGTGTAAGCATTTACATAGAAAATGGATAATTCAAAGCAATTTCTGGTGAGTAAAAATTTTCTCATTATTATAATAAAAATTTTTTGCGAAGAGGTATTAGCGTAAAGGTATTGCGATGGTTAAGAATGTCTCACGGGTAATTAAAGAATGGGGTGCTTACATAAGATACTTAATAGATTTGACGCATAAAAGAGACATTGCTAGACAGCAGGACCTTAGGACAAAAGTGGCGACAATTGAGAGATAGAGATTATTTGCACCATAGTTTTTGAAAAACACCTTTTTTGTGGTATTTTACTTTTAAAAAGTTCAATATTCGAACCTAGCTTCAGCAGGAGCTTAGGATAGTAGTGGTGACAATTGAGATATAAGGAGCAATTGCCCCCTATTTTTGAAAAATACCTTTTTGTGGCATTTTTACTTTTAAAATATACAAAGTTCAATAATCGAAGCTAGCTCCAGCAGGAGCTTATGATAGTAGTGGTGACAATTGAGATATAAGGAGCAATTGCCCCCTATTTTTGAAAAATACCTTTTTGTGTCCTTTATACTTTTTAAAAATACAAAGTTCAATATTCGAA
>NC_142800.1:71218874-71226374 GCF_049724085.1 Artemia sp. Qi Xiang Cuo
TTTCAACATCCCCATAAGCATACCCTAAAAATTTCAACTTACTACCGTCAGCCGTTCTTTAGATAACGCTGATACACCCTTTTCATAACCAGCAAGCACATAGTGTGTATTGATTGTGTTCACCATCTTTCTTAACATTTTCTTTAAGTTTTGTCTTAATTCCTTAAGCCTTTTTGTAGGCCCAGGATCAAACATGCCTACTTTTTCCCATTAAAAAACGTTATATGTTAACAAATGGCCACTTACAGAACTTACAGCCCTAGCCCTGTGGACAAATACTGGAGGCATAGTTACTTGACCTATGGACTTTTTTGAACAAAATGGCTGTAATAAAATTTGATCTGACTCATTTTGGGGAAGGAACGTGGGAGAGGGTTTTTTAGCCCTCCGCTCACTTTTGACTCTTAAAAATGGCACTAGAAATTTCCTAAAGGGATTTATTGTCAAAATTACAATACGGATTTATTTTCGCACTATGAAGTAATATCAAGTAGAACAAGGGGATATTACGGCTTTGGTATATGCCCATAGCCTACCCCTATTCTGAAATTTAAAGCTCATCATAAAGACAAACGCATTTCCTCGAGTCACGAAGAAGATAAGTCTGATAAAACTGTTGAGGAACTAATGTTAAATGGTGCTTCAGAAGACAACCAGCTGTGAAGGTACTTGATAAATTATAGCATTGAGAACTCTGGAAGGTGAAGATAGGAACTAATATTTAAATATATACGTTACTCAGCTCAAATAGCCCTCCTATAAATCACTTACAAACAATACAAGAAGCGAAGAACATTCTTAAACGCTTCATTAGATGGATAAGATCAACTGACAGCAATTGTTGTATATGAAGCGGTGTTTTGCTGGTTCTATACATGAATATACATAAAACCACAACTTCTTTTTCACTCATTGTTCCTTGTAGTTTTTATTGAAATACGACTCTATGTCAAAATTTATCAACCATGGCAATCACAACTGATTGTAGCTTCTTTCTAAACTTAAAACGATTCTTGGTCTGAATCAGGGGTGGTCAAACCACGGCTCACGAGCACACATGACTATATGACCTTTAGTAATTACAAGTACAGTAAGGTGGCTGAACTACCTGTTTCACCGCCGTGCAGTTTTGTTTCGATAAGTTTTTCAAAATTTCAGAGACTCGCTTCAGAATTTAAAAATTGAAATTAGAAGAAGTGTTTAGGCCCCATCAACAAATGATGAAATGTTACAATATTCGACTGGAAAATTACGATCATGAAAGAATCTTCTTTGATTGTTTTATCTTGATTAAATAAATAATCTTTGCGAATAATATGTGTCTTCTTTTTTTTCGGGGTGGGGGGGGGGGTATACTGTGTCATCAATTGCTTGAGGATATGAAATTAGTCTTAGCAGTTAGATAGTCACCTGCTGCGGGACTAATTAATCTACAAAATCGTCATGAATGTATATCTTTTTTGGAAGGAGTGGAGATAACATTCTAAAATTACAAGAAAACCAAAAATAGATCTAAATATTTGAAAAAAAAAATTGTATCAAAAATCTTAAGAATCTTTAGATTTCAAGATGAAGCGCACCGGAAGGCATACACAGCCTGCGGTTTTGATATTTCATATTAATGGATAGTCAGACGACGAAAAAAATATTTAGTATCGTCTCTTTACTTCCTATTGTGTTTCTATTTTCTTTTTACATTTCTGTTATTCTTATGCGTCTGGCGGTTTTAATTTGTGAAAATTTATTTACGTTCAAATGAGTTCCTTGAGAAATTGGAGAAAAAACTTAGAATCATTTAAGCTTCAGTTCCCACGATTATTAAGCATCTTGATTGATATTATCTTTAAAAAAAGAAAACAAAATAGTCCATCTTCCCCCTCCTCCGGCTCCTTTTTCTTTGTCTTGATTGCTAGTTTTTTTTTCTTTACTCAATCTTAGAAATCATCTCTTCATACAGTTTATTCTCATTTTTTAGATTTCTTCTTATTTATTCCCCTTGGACCAGAAATAGCTATTTGATAAGTAAAGTCAACTTAATTATTTTAGCCTGTATTATTGATATACGATGTATAGATTTTGTTTTCTTCATTGTCAGCGCTATCCTATCCCTCGTCAGCACTATTTATTCAATTGCGTATTACTGATAATTATTTATCAAATGTTTTGGTTTCTTTTTTTATCTATGAGCGCTATTTATTTAAATACTTTTCCTTATATTTATTTATCTCGTGTTTGTGTTTTTTTCTGTCTAGAGGTGTTCTTGTTGTTAAATTAAATAAAAACAACAAGTTTATTCAAATGAAAATAAGGGTCAACATTTAAACTGAAAACGCACAGAAATTATACAAACGTCGTTCTTTACGCTAAAGTCTTAAAGTTTTTTTTTAATGTATCTCATTAAAATTCAACGGCCCTTGTGTCTGAGCAGTCTTTCCTACAGAATTTTGACAAAAAACTTGAGCATAAATAGCAAATGTTGAGAAGGGGGCAGCCCCCCCACATATACAGAATGTTTTCAATGCCATTTAGGTTTAAATGTTGCTCTTTACTTTCATTTGAAAGAGACTTCTTTTTTACTATTTAATTTCTGACTGTTTTTCAAATCATACCAGGAAATACCCTTTTCTCCACCCCTGTGTAAAACTTCCCCTGGAAAATCCTCCTCCACACAATTTCATCTCCATGTAAATTCTCCCCGTAGAAAATACCACAGCGAAAATACCCCCCTCAATCCCTCCCTAAAAAAAATCCACACATTTCCCAATAAGAAATACTATACATGAACAATGGAAAAATTGTGTTGCTTGAAGCCCTTTCCCCAGGGACTATGGGGGCCTTGTTATCCCCAAAGGCAAAGCTATTATACCCCTTAACTCAGCTAAATCAAATGGCTATCGCAAAATTTTTATCATATGTCTTTGAGGAAAAAAGGCTTTTGGGGTGCTAGTTGCCCTCCAATCTTTTTGGTCATTAAAAAAAGGGCACTAGAACTTCTCATTTCCAAACAAATATGCTCTCTCCTGATCTTCCATGATCACGTGTTCGATACGATCCTGGGGAAAAAATAACAATACATAAACACGGATCCGTGATCTTTCTTCTGGCAAAAACTACAAATTCCACTTTTTTGTGTATTGGAGCTTGAAAATTCTACAGTAGGGTTCTTTGCCACTCTAAATTTGATGGTGTAATTTTCCTTAATATCATTTTACTTCTTGGGGGTCCCACCCTTTTTTCAAAAATTGGGTATTTTTGGGGGGGCTTGTAACTTTAGATGGATAACATTAAACGTAATGAATTTTATAGATTTGGGATCGGCACTAAAAGTTGCTTCTTTTGATGTATGTACTACTATCATAATCCTGTTCTTTAGATTTTCGATTACTATTTAGCTAAGTCACTCCTTACTTGCAGTTCGTCACCACTAACTGTCTAATGTCGTCAAATTCGATACTCTATCTCCAGGGCAATACTTTATCTCGTTGCTTTAGATGGGCTATTAATATTTCAATATTCAGTCGCTTCTTGTTGATACCTTTTTCACTAGTGATTGTGTTTTTGTTTATGTTTATTGTGTTTACGTACCAGCGCTATTAATTAAATGCTTCTTCTTGATACTTTTTTTTGCTTCGTGTTTGGGCTTTTTGTTATGCCTTGAGCTGTGCTTATTCTTTAACATTGTTTCTTGTTTTTTCACTACATCCTTAGTGTGATCCACTCTGTTTTATTTTAGGAGAATTAAATACAAATTCATTGAATTTTGTTTAGTTAGTTTCTTTGTTTGTTTCTTTTTGATATTTATTTATCTATTGTTTATGTTTCTTGTTAATGTTTCAGTGTTTATGTATCAGTGATGTTGATTTAACTGCTTCTTTTTTATATTTTTTTATTTCGTGTTTGTATTTATTGTTATGTTTTGACTAAATAGCTCAAGGTAGTCTTATTGTTTGATATCGTTTTTTTCATTTTGTTGCTCCGAAGTCCGAAGTCCGAAATCTGGTTAATGTCGACATTCACCGGTGAATGTCCGATTTTTTTTTATCTGCTCTTATTCAATTAGCTTTGCGAGTCAGCTTTTTCAGTCTTATGCAAGCTGTGATGGTAAAAGTTAAAGTTATGTTAGGTTAGATTATGTTAGTTTAGGTTAGATTAGGCAACATTTGGTTATAAGTATCGGAAATGGGTAAAAAACCTAAACTAACCTAACCTGTCATCAACAAACCTTGCATTAAACTAAAAATGTTGACTGGCAACGCTGACCGAATCCAAGAAAAAAAAAAGTATTTCGGACATTCACGGTAGCAACTCCATATGTACGTCAACACAATGTCTTATTGTTTTAGATGGGCTATAAATATTTCAATATTCAGTTGCTTCTTATTGACACTCTAATTCTTTTCTTCGGCTGAAATCGGCGCCAGCTTCTATTATTAAAGTAAAAAGAGGTTTAAGGCAAGGTGTATTTTTATCTCCAACCCTATTTAAATTATGTATTTCAGGAGTTCTGGCAAAGATAGTTCTGGCCTATCTCTCTGGTTTTTCTGATGTTTCACATATTGCCTATGCTAATGACCCGCTTCTTATAAGCCGTACTAAAACTGGTCTTTCTAACATGGTTTCTCGTGTTGCTACTTCTTTTTCAGATATAGGCCTTTTTCTAAATGTAGATAAATGTAAATTTCTTTAACAAAAATTCTAGTACTCCCCTTTGTTTCAGTAGCTTTACTATCCCTCTCGTAGATTCTCTGCGATGGCTCGGTATTTTTATTGCTAATAGTCTTCCGAGCTTGCACCAGCACACAGTCTCTGATATTAATTAAATAAAAAAAACAAGTTTTTTTTAACTGAAAGTAAGGAACGACGTTAAAACTTAAAATGAACAGAAATTATTCCGTATATGACAGGGGCTTTCCCCTCCTCGACGCCTCGCTCTTTACGCTAAAATTTTTATTGTTTAAAAAAATAGAGTTGTGAGAAAGTCAAACTTTAGCGTAAGGAGCGAGGCGTTGAGGAGAGGACAGTCCCTTTCATATACGGAATAACTTCTGTTACTTTTTAAGTTTTAACGTCGTTCCTTACTTTCAGTTAAAAAAACTCTTTTTTTTATTTGATTTTTGAACGTTTTTGACTTAATGCAGGTTTTGATTTTGGCTCACTGTAACAGAATAATTAAAACAAAATTTCCATATTAATTTTACTTTTGTTTGGTCAAATGGCTTTCTCGAAACTTGTTTAATTTTATTTACGAACGTTTTTATTAGTAATAAATATAATTAACTTACGAATTAACTTACATAACGAACTTCTATATTCATTTATTTTTAATACGTATATTAGGGGGTTCGCCCCCTAGTCAATACCACGCTCTTTACGCTAAATTTAGAATTTTTTTCCAATTCTTTAAAAATTACCCCTTAATCACAAAGGCCGTTATTTAGAATAAATAGCTCTTATGAAAGTACTAAAAACTCTTTGGCTTAAAGAGCGAGGCATTGACTTGGGGGCGAACCCAATCATATACGTAATATTTTCTTTTCGTTTTAAGTTTTGATGTTGCTCCTTACTTTCAGTTGAAAAACTTGTGTTTTTTATATTTAATTTCTGATCGTTTTTTAAATAATGTCAGTCTCGAACTAGATTTCAAATCGTAAACATCTATGTGAAATAGTTGACCTGGATTGTTTGAAAACATAATTAATTCGGTGATTGCGAAAGTGTGTAGTAGAGGATTAAAGTTACAAATGACTTTTCGTTCTTTGGATAAGCATTATAGCATTGTTGGAAAGCGGGGGGATTTAATTGCCCCCCTTGCGAATAAGTTTTCGTTTCCTGCTCTTAGTTTTTAACATATTATTTTTGGAAGGGGTCGAACAATAATTTTGGAAATGGCTGAATCAACCGAAATCGCAGCAATCCTCGAAAAATTGTCGCAAATGGATGCTAAATTAAATCAGATTCAAGATGTTGCCAATAGCGTTTCTGCGATCGAATCGGAATTAGCAGCCCTCAAAACCGAGACAGGCAGACGGGATGATGCAGTAAGATCCGAAATCGACCAGCTGAAGGAACCTACTATTTGAAGAAAAGAAAAGGTCGGAGCAACTTGAGAGAGAGATTAAACAGCAAAGCTAATCATTTATAATTTGAAGTCAGTAAACCCACCTTCAAGTAGTCTAGTAGAAGAAGTTATGGCGGTAATAAACCGCTATTTACCCCAGCTTAGTTTGACCAGGCGTGATTTTAAGGATGTGTTTCACTTGGGAAAAAGAAAACCAGGTGCGGTGCGCCCTGTTTTGGTGAAATTTGATAATCGAGAACTTCGCGACATAATCCTATGTAGTGGCCGGCTTTTAAAAAAGTTTGATATTACTTATTAAAAGATTGATACCCCCAAGCCCCGGGAATTCAAAACTCTCAAACTGTAAATTTCGGAGACAGCATTAACAAGAACGCGGCTTGGCCTGATCAAAAGCACAAAATGGTTACTCGTAGGAAAGCAAAGAGGAGATTAAAAACCATCATTAGTCCCGAAGATGTCCATAAAACCGGAAATCGATGTGTCCGTAAAAACAGCACGGCTGAGAGCTGCAATGAATCTGCACCAGCCGACAAGTCAAATGGTTTGAATTCGCCTCTAAAAGAAGGGACTGGTGACTCTTCTGAGAATATGAGTGACGAGAACGAGGATTAGGACCGGTGTGGCCATATACCTTTGTCTGTTTATCATAAACTTAGGATTGGGTGCTGGAACATTCAAGGTTTCAATGAGAAAAAAACACCATTAGCATTATTGAGGGACCTGGATATATTTTGTGTGCTTGAGTCTTGGCGTAATTGTGAGGATGATCTGCAGTGCCCCCCTTTACACAATTATTCCTTTTATGCAGTGAATAGAAAAGTTTTTAAGAATAATCGGTATTATGGTGGTGTGGTTATGTATTTTAGCCAACTGTCATTTTCTTCTGCAGTGAGACTCGCGACCCAATCAGAGAATAGAGTGTGGGGTAGATTTAAGTGTGAGAGTAATTTTTTAATTATAGGTTCTGTATATCTAGTACCGCAAAATAGTTCTTACTTGTCTAAAGACACGTGGACTATACTACAAGAAGAAATGTGATTGATTCAAAAGAAGTTTTCGGGGAACCGTCTGGTTGTAGTAGGGGATTTTAATACCTATACTTCGAATGTATTAGAGATAACTCCTGAATTTTTTTTTAGATTATAATGCTGAGGCCATTCCTGAGGTCTTTGAGATGCCACGGAGCAATGACGATCAGTCTAGAAGAATGAATATTTGGGGGAGAAATTTATTGGCATACTGCGAGGAGAATGGTTTAGTAATTTGTAATGGAACACTTGGTAAGGACAGAGGTAGAGGTGGGTACACATGCTTTTCCGGGCCAAATCCCAGTGTTATATATTGCGCGTTGGTGGGTGTGGAGTTCGCTGCCTGTGTTGTTGATTTTGAGGTTTTCCACGTGCTGGGTTCGGATCATTTTC
>NC_142800.1:71231374-71259371 GCF_049724085.1 Artemia sp. Qi Xiang Cuo
GATCTTTCTTCTTGCAAAAAACGCAAAATTCCACATTTTTGTAGATATGAGCTTGAAACCTCTACAGTAGGGTTCTCTGAAACGCTGAATATGATGGTGTGATTTTCATTAAGGTTCTATAGCTTTTAGGGGGTCTTTCCCCCTTTTTTCGAATATCAGTCAAATTTTCTCAGAGGCGTAACTTTTGATGGGTAGGACTAAACTTTATGAAACATATATATTTAAAATCATCATTAAAATCTGATTCTTTTAATGTATCTATTGGTATCCGAAACCCGTTTTCTAGAGTTTCGGTTATCATTGAGCCGGGTCGCTCCTTACTTACAGTTCGTTACCACGAACTGTTTGATAAGAAAATTCAATTAGGATATACTAAGATTGTTGCCAATAGAGGTAAATATAACAATCTCGCGCTGGCCATGCTCTACTCAACTTTTTGTGACCCTTCAATTCTTTTTTGCTTCTGGAATTTTTCCCCTTCTTAAGAAAAAAGAGTTAAAAGAATCCAGATTAATTATTTTCGATTTTGTAAATTTTTGTGGTTTCTTCCACCTTGAACTAAAAACCGAATAATTATTAACAAATTTCTTGTTTCTGATATTACTGTAAAACTGGAAGCACTACACAGAAAACTTTCAAATACCGCTTGTATCCGTTTTTCTCCGCACCATCACCTTATCAGGTTTTTTCAGTCGTAAATTATTTTTCCTTAATTTGTTTTTTTTCATCTTTTTGGTTACTCCACAGTTTTTAGTATTGTAAGGAGTGAGTAAAAAAAATCAAATAATGATAACAATAATTACAGCTTATGTCCATATTTCTGTATGCAACTGCTTATTAGATTCTGCAAGTTGTGAGTTTTTTTCTCTTCTTCTTTTCCCCCTCCTTTTATGTTCTTTCTCTTTTGTTTTAGTTTGTTTTAAATTTTATGTGTTATTCTGTAACTGGTTTTCCTTGATTTCTATATTGATTTGAGTTGTATTTTTGTGTTTTCTTCGTGTTACTGCATGTATAATACTTTTGTATAGTGTGGGTTAGAAATAGATAATAATAATAATAATAATAATAATAATACCTTTTTGTTTAGCATTTGTGTATCTATTTTATATGTAGGCCTATTTGATTTCTGCATCAGGCGTTCCTTCACTTTATTATATAAGAAAACAAGTTTTCTCAACTGAAAGAAAAGAGCAAAATTACAACTTACTTCGTATATAAGGATGGCTACCCGTTTTTTAATCCTTGCTCTTTAATTTAAAGTCTTAAAGTTGTTTAGAAATACTTCTCATTCTCAAGTTCTTTTAGAAATACAACTCAACGGCCCTTGCGTTTGAGCTGTCTTTGTTAGAGAATTAGGACAAAAGTCAAAGTTAAGCGCAGAAAGTGAGGGTTAAGGAAGAGGTAGCAATCCTCATTGACGGAATAATTTCTGTTTGTTTTATGTTTTAATGTTAGTCATTATGTCCTGTAGACAAAACTTGTTTTATTATTTGAATTCTGACCGTTTTCAGATTATACCAGGATATCCCCTTACTTCCCCAAGTGTAAATTTTTTCTGGAAAATTTCTCCGGAAAACCTTACTCACCACAGAAAATCCCTCGCCTTCCCACAGAAATTACCCCCAGAAAATCCCCCCCCCCCCAAAAAAAGGTAAGTATATTTTAAAATAATAAATACTACATGTGAAGAATGGGCAAACTACATAACTTAAAGAGCTTTCACCAGGGGCTATATGGGACATTTCAAACAATGCCCAAAGGCATTATAGAACATTTCAACAATTTTGAATTTAATAGCTATCTCAAAAATTTCCTTGGATGTCTTTGAGGGAAAAAAAGGTATCGGAGGGGGGGGGGGGGGTAGTTGCCTTCTAATTTTTTTCGTTGCTTAAAAAGGGCACTAGAACTTTTGTTTTCCGTTCCAATGAGCCATCTCTCGATCTTCTAGGACCATTGGATCGACACGGTAACCCCTGAAAAAAGAAGAAGAAAAGGCAGACTTAAAAAAAAGCAAATATATGCGCATCCATGGTCTTTCTTCTGGCAAAAAAAAAAATCTAAAAAATTTCACATTATTCTAGATAGGAGCTTGATATATTTCTACACTAAGGTTCTCATATATGCTCTATCTGAATTTTCATTAAGTTCGCTGCACTTTTTGTGGGTGTTTCCTCCTATTTTAAGATCAGGCGCATTTTATCAGGCTCGTAGCTTTTGATGGGTATAATTAAACTTAATGAGATTTTATATATTTGGAATCAGCATAAAAATCCAATTCCTTAGATGTATCAATTGTTCTCAAAATTCCGAGTTTTAGATTTTCAGTTACTATAGGCCAAAGTCGCTCCTTACTTACAGTTTTTTACCACGAACTGTTTGATTGAATTTACTTATTCATTTTTTCTTTTTATACTTTTCTTTACGTTCCTTTACATGTTTATATTTCTTGCTCACGTTTATTGTGTTTTTGTATTAGCGGTGTTTACTTAATTACTTCGTGTTGCTACTTTTTTGTTTTGTTTTGTGCTTGAGGTAAGCTTATTGTTTATTACTATTAGATAAAAAAAAAACAAGTTTTTTTAACTGAAAGTAAGGAAAGACGTTAAAACTTAAAACGAACAGAAATTATTCCGTATATGAAAGGGGCTCTCCCCTCCTCAACGCCTCGCTGTTTACGCTAAAGTTTTTCATTGTTTAAAACAAATAGAGTTGTGAGAAAGTCAAACTTTGGCGTAAAGAGCGAGGCGTTGAGGAGGGGACAGCCCCTTTCATATACGGAATAATTTCTGTTCGTTTTAAGTTTTAACGTCGTTCCTTACTTTCAGTTAAAAAACTTTTTTTATCTAATTTTTGAACGTTTTTGAATTAATGCCGGTTTTGATTTTGGCTCACCGTACATGAATAATTAAAAAAAAGTTTGAATATTAATTTTACTTTTATTTGACAAATGACTTTATTGAAACCTATTTAATTTTATTTACAAAAGTTTTTATTAGTAATAAATATATGTAACTTAGGAGTTAAGTGGCTTAACAAGCCTCTATATTCTTATATTGTAATACACAAATTACAGGGCTCATCCTTATGTAAACACCTTACTCTTTAAGCTAAAGTTCCAATTTTGTTCTAATTCTTTAAAAATTACCCCTTAATCACAAATGCCGTTAATTAGAATAAATAGCTCTTGTGAAAGTACTAAATAATCTTTGGCTTAAAGAGCGAGGTATTGACTTGGGGGTGAACCCAATCATATACCTAATGTTTTCTGTCGTTTTAAGTTTTGATGTTGCTCCTTACTTTCAGTTAAAAAACTTGTTTTTTTTATATATAATGTCTGCGATGTTTATTTAAATAATGCTGGGAAATCCGGCGCCCCCTTCATAGCAATGTCCCTTCTCCCATGAAAACTTCCTTCATGGTAAGATCCTCCCGCATAACCCCCGACCCACTCCCCCCCCCCACTACCAGAAAAAATCCCCTCTGAAAACGTCTGTATACTTCCCAATAACCAATACTATATGTTAACATTGGGTAAAGTTCATAACTTTCAGCCCTCCCCCCGGGGACTTCGGGGATTAAGTCATCCTACAAGACACAGTTATTATATTTTCTACCATGCTGAACAAGTTGGCTATCTCAAAATTTTGATCGGGTGACTTTGGGAAAAATGAGCTTGGGAGGCGGCCTAGTTGTCCTCCATTTTTTTGTCACTTAAAAAGGGCACTAGAACTTTTAATTTCCGTTTGATTGAGCCATCCCACGATATTCTAGGACCACTGGGTCGATACGATCACCCCTGGGAAAAAAAATAAATAAACACGGATCCACTTCACCACTTATGTTAAGTGGTTTTAAGTGGTGAAGAAACTTCACCACTTAACATTGCTTTTATAGGAATCAAAATCCAGTAATACAACCGAAAGTACATGTTACCTAAGGGAACCAAAAATATTTAAAACAAACTTGAATCTAATTTAATAAAATTTGTACTTTAATTAAGAATCCAAATTTATTTGGGTTCAATCTGAGATTTTTCCGAGGGCAGTCATACTTCATTTTTTTCAAAATATATTTGAATTGATGATACTATAATTACATAATATTAAAAAAACTTATCCATTTTGTCCTTTTCTTGAAAGTTACGTTTAATGTAAAACAAAAAAACAACATACAAAAATAAATAGGATTAGCGTTTCGATTTACGTTTTTAGAATTAGCTTTATAATTTTCCGGGGTAAAGTTAGATGGCGTAGGTTGTTTTTTTTTTGTTCATAGCGTAGCTTAGGTCCACAGTATATAAATTATAGGTATATAATTTATACAGTATATAAACTATATCTTTATACTATGCTTAGGTCTCTTATCTGTCAGACATACTTTCCTTCCGAAAGCTTATACAATAGATGACGCAGCACATTTTTTGTCGTAGACGTCAAATTACGTCTACGTCTATATGATCAAGATAAATCGCATCTTTCTTCTGGCAAAAAATGCAAAATTCCACATTTTTATAGATAGGAGCTTGAAACTTCCGCAGTGGGATTCTTTGATACGCTGAATATGATGGTGTGATTTTCATAAAGGTTCTATATTTTTTAGGGGGTATTTTCCCCTTTTTTCGAAAATCAGCCAAATTTTCTCAGGTGCGTTACTTTTGAAAGGTAGGATTAAACTTGATGAAACTTATATATTTAAAATCAGCATTAAAATCTGATTCTTTTTATGTATGTATTGGTATTAAAAATCTGTTTTCTATAGTTTAGGTTACCATTGAGCCGGTTCGCTCCTTACTTACAGTTCCTCACCACGAACTGTTTGATTGTCGTTTTGTTACTTAATCTTTTCGACGTAACACCATAAATTAGTTATCCTTTTCTCAGACCACACTCACTTTCTTTAAGAATAGCGCCATGAATAACTTTCTATGACGAAATGTTCGTCATAGAAAAGCAGTGTGGTCTGAAAAAAGGATACCTAATTTAAGGTGTTACGTCGAAAATACGTCGTATATGTATGGCGAATAAGGACACACGAAGTATACAACTATAAACTCAACATTTCGTTTGTAATTAGAAGACACAGAAGACTTTGCCACCTTCATTGGAGATCTATTTTACATTTAGGCAAGATTAAAGAAGAAAATTTACATCAAGACTTTGAATGAACTTTGTCATTGAACTCTTTCCGAAGAAAGAATTTAGTGAATAACCCAGAACTTGCTTATTTTGTGAATTACCGACAGTTAATTATTTTGTTTTGTATAAATATGTTAGTTTCAATTGTAATACTTTAACATTTCTACTGATGACGATCGCAGTATATGTGATCGAAATATCTAGACTTTTGTACCAGTTTTCACTGTCTAAGGAAAGGGATTTATCCCCATTTGAACATTTTTTATTTGTTCGTCATAGGAGGGCAATGTCGTCTGAGGAAAGGATTCCTAATTGAAGGGGTTACGTCGAAAATACGTCGTATATATGGGGAAATGGGACCAACCAAGTATAGAACTATAAACTCAATATTTCGTTTGCAATCAGAAGACACAGAAGACTTTGCCACCTTCAATGGAGATTTATTTACATTTAGGACAGATTAAAGAAGAAAATTTACATCAAGACTTTCCATGAGCTTTGTCATTGAACTCTTTCAAAAAAAAAAAATCTAGTGAATAACCCAGAAGTTCATTTTTTTGTGAATGACCAGAAAGTTAATCATTTTATTTTGTATAAATATCTTAGTTTCAATTTTAATACTTTAATATTTCTACTGATGACGATCGCTCTAAGTGTGATCGAAATATTGCCACCTTCATTAGAAATTTGTTTTACATTTAGGTAAGATTAAAGAACAGAATTTACATCAAGACTTTGAATGAGCTTTGTCATTGAACTCTCTCCGAAAAAAAAAATATAGTGAATAACTCGGAAGTTCATTATTTTATGAATGACATGAAAGTTAATTATTTTATTTTGAGTAAATATATTATTTTAAATTTTAATACCTTAGTTTATCTACTGAGGACGATTGCTGCATATTTGATCGAAATATAAAGACTTTTGTATATGTTTTCACTGTCAAAATAAATGGATTTATCCCCATTTGAACATTTATTTGTTACTCAATCTTACTCTATTTAGGGTAGTTTAGGGTAATCCACTCTATTTTGTTCAGGAGGGGGTACAAATAATCTAAATATTCTCTATCTAGTCAGGTTTAAAAATACATTTACAATTTTAGTCGTATTTTAGTTTGCCTTTACATTACGTATATTATTTAATAGATTTTTTTCATGCCACGGATAATTTGCAAGTTCAAATTTTACTTTGAATAAATGAATAGAATAATGTTGCATGGCATTCACGGTTGTCTGTTAAAACATGGATTTATTTCATTGTCGCGTTTAAGAGGATATAATATAACTCAGAAGTGAATGGAGCTTAAATTTAGATGTTGAACTTTTAAGTTAAGCAGAAGCAGTTAAAGATAAAAGTACGTTTGACCTTTTCTTTGTGTATGCAACACCGACATCCCTCTACTTATATTTATTGCTTTGGGTCATGATGTCCTGCGATAGCTTTCTTTATCTGTGATTAGACTTTCAACCATTAATGTGAAGGAAAGAAAGATTGAATGTTGATTAACTGATTGATGCCGGGATTTTGTAGAAAGGGGTTACCAAGGGAGGTTACATTCAATATTAAAAGCAAAATAAGGCCTTTATATGACAAACTTGAAAACTGATCTTTGAAAACTTCACGAGATAGACTAGTTCGCACCGTCCTGGCAGTTCGATTAGCTAAATACAAGAGTATTGCTCGAAGAAACCGATCGAAGAGCCTGAAGGCCCGAATTAAATTGAATACATATTAAGAGTCGAAGGCCAAATCTCTACATGGAGAATCAAGAACGTATTTACAAGGACCGTATTAGAACATTTGCAATGGCCAAAGAGTAACGTACTACCCGAGCAAAGCAAGCCCCTATTGAGGCCTAAAACCCAGATGAAGTGAGATAAGATATATTTTCAACGAAAAAAGAAAAAAAATCAAAGGAATGTGCTGCACAGATCTCCATAAAGGCTCCATAGCCTGTAAAGGAGAGGGATAACGCGTAAGCTGTTTAAACTCAAACTTATAAATAGTGTATATGAAAAAAAAACAACAAAGAATGAATAAAAAATAAATAAAATGAAAAATAAAAACCAAAACGTCATTTGGGCCTTACTGAAAACAATTTTCACTATGAATATTTGTCATAACATCAACAACCAAAATAGAAAAAATAATAATAATAATAGCTAAGATTCCTGAAAAGAAAAAAAATTATGTGGATTGACAGTTCAATATATGTTGATATTCATCCTTGAAAATCTTTATAATTTTGGTTTTATATACGTTATAAAATAGAACACATTTAAAACGTATTTTGTCAAAACATAATTTGTCAAGTTGTTCGTGGTAACGAACAACTCGTGTCAATAGTAACCGAAAGTCTAAAAGTCGGAATTTGATACCAATAGATACCAATATCAAAAGATATTAGATACCAATTTGATACCAATATAAAAAAATTGAATTTTTATGCTAATATTAAATATATAGATTCTCATTAAGTTTAGGGGTACCCATCGAAAGTAACACGTCTGAGAAAAATTGGCCTTATTTTCGAAGAAAGGGAAAAACACCCCCTAAAAGTCATATAATCTTAATTAAAACAACACTATCAGATTCTCCGTATCAAAGAACCTTACTGTAGAGGTTTCAAGGTCCTATTTGCAAAAACGTGGAATTTTATTTTTTTGCCAGAAGAAAGATTACAGATGCGTGTTTATTTGTTTGTTGTTTTTTTGCTTTTTTTTCTTTTTCCCAGGGGTGATTTTATTGACCCCTGGTCCTAGAATGTCGCAAGAGGGCTCTTTCGAACTTAAATTTAAATTTCTAGTGGCTTTCTTTAATTAAAAAGTAAAAAAAAGAATCACTTTATACAAAAAACAAAAATTATTAATGTCTTCCCATACTGCAGTCTTTTCAAAGATATTTGGTTTTTGAAGCAAGTCTGATTTCTAACATTGATTGTCTATTGATAACCCTATATGATGTAATAAGTGACATGAGGTAATATCTAACACCAATGGTCTACTAATAACGCTAAATGACGTAAGTAGGGGGAGAGGTAATACTCCTAACTATACAAGATTACAGGCAATCAGAGAGCTACAATACTAACTATACAAGATTACAGCCAATCAGAGGGCTACAATACTAACTATACAAGATCACGTGCCTCTTTCTAGGCCAATTAACAGTTAGAAATACTGGGCTAACAAGGTGACATCACGCGAATCCGTGTACGAACAAGATCATTGACCTCCAAGTCATAGAGCTATAAATATTGGGATAACAAGGTGACATCATCAGATAAGGAAACTTCACATAGTGAACATTCTTATCAGAGATTTGGAAATACTGACGGGACAAGATATCTGATTGACACAATTTCTCCATGAGACATGATATATTTGGAAGGGATCATAGGAATTTAAAATGTATCTGTGCAAAGTTGCCAGAACATAGGAAACATCAGAGATTAATTGACATTTTTGGGAGTTTTGAAAGCAGAAACGAAAAAGGTAAGGCATCTCAGGGAATGCTAACTCTATTAAGAGATACATATTATTTTTTATTTGGTTGGTTCTCGACTGTGTTCTGTATAATACAAAATTACTAATTTAACAGTGTTGTCAATATAAAATATGCTCTAACAGTATAGTATACTGCAAAGTTGATACTAATAGGGATGCAGATGCCAAGAAAGGAATTTAAATAAAGAAATTCAGAATAATACATAGAAATCCTTAGAAATCAACTAGTGAGATGATTATAGGTTTGAAGCATCAAGGACCGCAATCATTAATGGCCCTAGCCACCAAGGACCTCAACCTCCAAGGTCCCCTCTCCCCAACCTCCAATGAGGCCCCCCTCCAACTTGTTGGGCCCATACCCCCATTGTTTATACTTTTTTAAGTTTATTTTTTTAACATGATAATTTTATTTCAACTTTTTTACATATCTTATAATGAAAAGTACACAATATGGGATTAGTGAGATGGTTATGGATTTGAACACGAAAGTCCGCAACCATCAATGACCCTAGTCATTATGGACCTCAACCTCCAAGGTCCCCTCTCCCCAACCTCCAATTGGGCCCTCCTCCAACTTTTTGGGGCTTATCCCCCCATTTTTTAAAATTCTTTTTTTAAAGATTGTTTTTGAACTTTTTTTTATTATTTTTTCAACTCGGTTTTTTTCAAATTTTTTTACATATCTACAAATCACATGAAATATGCTTGCGGCTGTACCAATCATTCTCTATGCTTGGTCATAAACATGACGGGGCTTTCCCAGTGATACTCTATACCCGGCTATCTAAACTACCTACTTTATGGCATGTATTAAATCAGTAATTTATTTTACATTGGAAGCATTGATATCTGCATCAGATTTTTGTTTAAAAAGTGAAAATGAATGATTCGAGGAAAGTGTGTACGCATGATAAAGTCATTGTTTTCTTGAATGCTTACAAGGAGAAGTATTTGAACTATGAAACAAGTACAAGTGGTAGCACTATTTGAAATGTATGCGTGCGTTGTCATGACAGTGAGAGTTTGGATTTCTGTGGAGTACCCAAGAATTTCCATTGTGCAAATGTTGGATATGCAAGAGTATCATTACCAGAGATGGTAGTGCTCAAAGAGAATGCCAACATAAAAACAATAGTTGATGAAGAGGGAAAGTGATATTCAAATGAATGAAAACGGGAAATGAAAAGCCAACTGCTGCACTAATGTAATAAATCATATCATGGCTACCTGCTAGAACTGTTACCCGTGTAAACAAAATGTGAAATAGACAGTGAAATCTCTAGCAAAATAAAAAGGGCATTGACATACAATATCATCAATGAATATTAAGATTAATTGATGGAAAATGAAGCACAAGTGAACAATATTACTACTATTGATAATATAGTCAACGAATCCAATAGTACCAAAGAAGAAATGCAGATTGAGCCAGTAGGTGAGACCCCAGTAAAAATTGTGTATGACTCAAAATGGATGAATGATTATTCTACTGGTTATGAATTAAGAGAAGAGAATAACTATAGTATCAAGAGAGAACATGATAAATTATTTTATGGAATAGATTCAAAATGTTCAAAGTTGTTCAATGATGGAAAATGAAGCACAAGTGAACATTACTACTACTATTGATAATATAGTCAAGGAATCAAATAGTACCAAAGATGAAATGCAGATTGAGCCAGTAGGTTAGACCCCAGTAAAAATTGTTTATGACTCAAAATGGATGAATGATTATTTTACCGGCTATGAACTAAGAGACGAGAATAACTATAGTATCAAGATAGAGAACATGATAAATTATTTTATAGAACAGATTCAAAATGTCCAAAGTTGTACAATGATGTTAATAATGGATAATAATGTCTGAAACATATTTTTATATTAATATTCTACATGTCATTATTTCATTAAAAGTATTTTATACATTACTTTGTTACATGATCTTTATTTTCAGGGTATGCTAAAACGTCAAACGTTGAGAATATCTATTAAAAAGGTTAGAGATGTAAGAAAAGGAATTTTCAGATATAAAGACACTACTAGCAGGCTCATAGTGGATATATTAGAAAATGAGATACTTTAACAGAACTTTTACCAAAGTCTGAGAGAAATGAGCTGAATTTTTTCTCAAAAATCTCCACAGACAAGCAAACACCCGTCCTGAAACACAGCAGAGAGAATTTTAGTTTTCAGAAACAGGAACATCCACGTTCAAAATGCATCTGTTTCTATTAATAATATTTGATATTTTAATAAAGTTGGGTTTTATTTTTCAGAAATAAGAACATCCGCGTTTAAACTACATCTAATTTTAATAATAATATTTTTTTTATAAAGTTTCGGTTTTAGTTTTTGAAAATAGGAACATCCGTGTTAAAAATATATCTGATTAAATTAATAATATTTGATTTATTAATACAGTTAGGTTTTAGTTTTCAGAAATAAGAACATTCACGTTTAAAATACATCCGATTTTATTAATAATATTTGATTTTTTTTTAAAACAAGTCTCGATTTTATTTTTCGGAAATAGGAAAATCCACGTTAGAAATACATCTGATGAAAAAAGTAGGATTATAGTTTTCAGAAATAAGGACACTCACATTAAAAATACTTCTGATTTTATTAATAATATTTAATTGAAATCTATAGTTTTCAGAAATAAGAATATCCACGTTTGAAACACATTTGATTTTATTAATAATATTTGACGTTTTAATCAAGTTGGGTTTTAGTTTACAGAAATAAGAACATCCACTTTAAAATACGTATGATTTTATTAATAATATTTGATTTTTCTTAATAAAGGTGGGTTTTAGTTTTCAAAAATAGGAAAAACCACGTTTAAAATATATCTGATTTTATTAATAATATTTGATTTTTCAAAGAAGTTGGATTTTAGTTCTCAGAAATAATAACATCCGCGTTTAAAATAAATCTGATTTTAATAATAATTTTTTAATAAAGCTGGGTTTTAGTTTTCAGAAGTAAGAACATCCACGTTTAAAAGACATCCGATTTTCTTAATAATATTTTCTTTTTTTAATAAAGTTTCGATTTTAGTTTTCGGAAATAGGAACATCCACGTTAGAAATACATCTGATAAAAAAAGTAGGATTATAGCTTTCAGGAATAAGGACATTCACATTAAAAATACATCTGATTTTATTAATAATATTTGATTTTTCAAAGAAGTTGGGTTTTAGTTTTCAGAAATAAGAACATCCACGTTTGAAATACATTTAATTTTATTAATAATATTTGATTTATTAATAAAGTTGGATTTTAGTTTTCAGAAATAAAAACATCCACATTTAAAATACATCTGATTTCATTAATAATATTTGATTTTTCTTAATAAGGCTGGGTTTTAGTTTTCAAAAATAGGAACAACAACGTTTAAAATATATCTGATTTTATTAATAATATTTGATTTTTCAAAGAAGTTGGCTTTTAGTTATCAGAAATAAGAACATCCGCGTTTAAAATAAATCTGATTTTAATGATAATTTTTTTAATAAAGCTGGGTTTTAGTTTTCATAAGTAAGAACATCCACGTTTAAAAGACATCCGATTTTATTAATAATATTTGCTTTTTTTAATAAAGTTTCGATTTTAGTTTTCGGAAATAGGAACATCCACGTTAGAAATACATCTGATAAAAAAAGTAGGATGATAGTTTTCAGGAATAAGGACATTCACATTAAAAATACATCTGATTTTATTATTAATATTTGATATTTCAAAGAAGTTGGGTTTTAGTTTTCAGAAATAAGAATATCCACGTTTGAAATACGTTTAATTTTATTAATAATATTTGATTTATTAATAAAGTTGGATTTTAGTTTTCACAAATAAAAACATCCACATTTAAAATACATCTGATTTCAACAATAATATTTGATTTTTCTTAATAAAGCTGGATTTTAGTTTTCAAAAATAGGAACATCCACGTCTAAAATACATTTGATTTTATTAATAATATTTGATTTTTTCAAAAAAGTTTGGTTTTAGTTCTCATAAAAAAGATCATCCACGTTAAAAATACATCTGATTTTGGTAATATTTTTTTTAAATAAAGTTGGGTTTTAGTTTTCGAGAATAAGAACATCCACGTCTAAAATACATCTGATTTTATTAATAATATTTGATTTTTAATGAAGTTGGGTTTTAGTCTTCAGGAATAAGAACATCCATGTTTAAGATACATCTGATTCTATTAATAATATTTTATTTTTTAATAAAGTTGGGTTTTAGTTTTCAGAAGTTAAAACATCCACGTTTAAAAAACATCTAATTATATCAATAATATTTGATTTTTTAATAAAGTTGGGTTTTAGTTTCGGAAATAAGAACACCCCACATTTAACATACATCAGGTTTCATTAATAATATTTGGTTTTCTAATATAGTAATTTCATTGTCGAAATCAACAATAAACCTGTTTTACAAGTTGAAATACTCATCTTTTTTCACTCCCAACAAAACTTTACGACTTTTTGCATACCCCAACACCAAGAAATACTTTTCAAAAGGCTTTATTTTATTATTTCGGAAAAAGTTCTTTTCTTAATATTCCTCCTAAACCCATTTTACAAGTTGAAGTACTCATATTTTTTCACTCCCAACATTACTTTACAATTTTTTGTATACCCCAACACCAAGCAAATACTTTTGAAAAGACTTTTTTGTATTATTTCAAAACAATCCTTCTTTTTTTATCAGATGTATTTCTAACGTGGATGTTCCTATTTCCGAAAACTAAAATCGAAACTTTATTAAAAAATAGAAAATATTATTAAAAAAATCGGATGTATTTTAAACGTGGATGTTCTTACTTCTGAAATCTAAAACCCAGCTTTATTAAAAAAATTATTATTAAAATCAGATGTATTTTAAACGCGGACGTTCTTATTTCTGAGAACTAAAAGCCAACTTCTTTGAAAAATCCAATATTATTAATAAAATCAGATATATTTTAAACGTGGATGTTCCTATTTTTAAAAACTAAAACCCAGCTTTATTAAGAAAAATTAAATATTATTAATAAAATCAGAAGTATTTTAAATGTTGATGTTCTTATTTCTGTAAACTAAAACCCCACTTTATTAAAAAAAATCAAATATTTTTAATAAAATCAAATGTATTTCAAACGTGGATATTCTTATTTCTGAAAACTTTAGATTTCAATCAAATGTTATTAATAAAATCAGATGTATTTTTAATGTGAGTGTCGTTATTTCTGAAAACTACAATCCTACTTTTTTCATAAGATGTATTTCTAACGTGGATGTTCCTATTTCCGAAAACTAAAATCGAGACATTATTTTAAAAAAAATCAAATATTATTTTCTCCATATGCATCCAATAAAAATTTTGATAGCCACTTTATTCAAAATAGTCCAAGAACTACATCTTAAGGACTTCAGTGTAGAAACAAACCCCCAGAGCCTGGGGGTAAGAGTTGTAAGCTGTACCCCGAGGGTATGTAATGTTTTTATGGAAGGGGTGGTCGCATATACTTTAGAAAATCTCATTTAATTTAAAACTGAAAGTTCTAGTTCCTTTTTGAGATTCAAGAGTAATGGAAGGAAACTACCCCTCCTCCCCAAAAAGCCTCTTTTTTCCCGAACACATCGGATTGAAATTGTGAGATGACCATTTTTTTAAATAGTTAACGGAATATAAAACAATGCATCCAGGATTTTCACACCCCTCTCACCAAACCCAGTTGCAAGGGCTGTAAGTTATACCCCAGGGTTATATAAAGTTTTTATGGAATGAGTGGTCGTATAAACTTTGGATGGGGCTCCTTTGTTTGAAAAAATAGGAAGTTATAGTGCCCTTTTAAGACTCAAAAGTGATTGGAAGGCAATCGACCCCCCCCCCCCTACGATCATTATTTCCCTAAATACGTCCAATCAAAACTTTGAAACAACTATTTTGTTAAAAATTGTTAAAAGGTCAAGTAATTATGGCTTTCGGGATGTCAAATCCACTACAGCCATCAGGGCAAGGGCTGTAAGTTAGACAATTCGCTCATTGTTTACATATAGTATATGTTACTGAGAAAGTTAGGCATGTTTGACCTTTATTTTCCAAAAAGACAAAGGGTATTCAGGCGAGCCTTTAAAGGAATGCTAAGGAAAGTGTTAAACTAAATCAGTACACATAATGTACGCACAGTTTATCAAAAGGCGTAACTCAGGAATGACTAAATATATTAATTTGGAACTTTCAGGAAATGATAAGCGAATGATCAATTGACCAAAAAGGCAATATTTGGACGCTACTATTACTACTACTGCTACTAATACTACTACTACTACTGCCACCCCCTTATGCTCATTATTTCCCTAAACACGTCCAATCAAAACCTAGAAACAACTATTTTGTTAAAAATTGTTAAAAGGTCAAGTAATTATGGCTTTTGGGACGTCAAATCCCCTACCACCATCAGGGCAAGGGCTGTAAGTTAGACAATTCGTTTATTGTTTACATATGGTATATGTTATTGAGAAAGTTGGGCATTTTTAACCTTTACTTTCCAAAAAGACAAAGGGTATTCAGGCGAGCCTTTAAGAGAATGCTAAGGGAAGTGTTGAACTAAATCAGTACACATAAATGTACACACGGGTTATCAAAAGGCGTAACTCAGGAATGACTTAATATATTAATTTGGAATTTTCAGGAAATGATAAGCGAATGATCAATTGACCAAAAAGGCAATATTTAGACTCCACTGCTACTACTATTGATACTACTACTACTACTACTACTGCCACAACTGCTACTTCTGCTACTACCTCTGTTATCACTAAAACCATTGCTTTTGTAGTGAGCATAACCAAGGCTGAAGATATTGAAATAAAAATCTGAGGAAACGCTGAGGGGAAATTGAACTAAATCAAAACGTAGCATGTGCATATCTAAAGCACATTAAGTGCTGATCGCTAATGTGGGTGAACCAGCAATATTTTTAAAACGATTTACCCTATCAAGAGGACACCCCTGGGGCATCATGATTGAGATCTTCAACTGACAGAAAGATAACATATACCTGCTACTATTGCTATTAAAAGTGCTGCTACTACTGTTATTATTATTAGTAAAAGAACACTGTTACTACTACCTTTGTTCCTACTACTACCAAAACTTTCATGATACCAGTACGATTGAGGCTATGCGTATGTAGGTTAAAATTTGATAGAATATTGAGGGGGAATTTGAACTACACCAAAATGCACTATGTGCTTGCAAATTGTCAAAAGGGCGTATCTCAAGAATTAAAGGGGAAGATAAATGGACAAAGTGCAATATGCTCATGCAACTACCAACATTACTATCCCTGCTATCTTTAATAATATTAATCCTACTACAACTAAACTACTCCAAATACTACTTCAATTCCAACAACTCGTAAGTTTTAGAGTATTAAGACAAAAAGGGCTTCAAAAGGTAGTTAAAAGATCACTTCAGCAGTATTTTTGCAACGGCTTACAGTATCAAGGTGAAACTTCCAAGGCATCTTGAGAGGATGTTTAACTGACCAAAGGCAACATGCAAATGATACTACTGTCATTAATACTGCTGCTACTGCTGTTGTTACTACTATTAATATAACATTGATGCTGTTATTACTTGTCCTGCTACCACCACAACTACTGTGAAGCTAGTACTATTAGGCTAAGTCTGAGAAGGTGAAAATTGTAGAGAATATTGAGTATTAAATTATAACAAATCATAAGAGACTATGTGTATTCAGATTTTCAAAAGGGCGTATCTCAAGAATCGATTTGGGTATTAAGTTGAAACGTCCAGAGAATGTTTAATTTGGAAGATCAATTGACCAAAAGGTAATATATACACGCTACTACTAATACTAACTACTGCTACATTAACTAGTTCTGCTGCTCCTATTACCATTACTCCTTTTACCACTTCTATTGCAACTGCTTGTAAGTCTAAAAGTATTAGGATGAAAATTTCCAGAAGTATATGAATATACAGATTATCAAAAGAACAGATCAGCAACGTCATAGCAATGGCTAATTGTATTAAGTTGAATTTCCAGGACTCGATGAGAGGGATGTTCAATTGAGCAAAAGTCCGCATTTTAATACTACTGCTTTTTCAATTTCCTATTGAATGAGCCCTTTTTGAAGTTTCTACGACAACGCTTTCTATGCAAAGCTTATATACCCTCAGGGCATAACTTACAACCTTCACCCTGAGGACTGTGGAGGAATGTCATCCTCAAAGACACAATTTCGGTACCTTTGAACTACGTTGAACAAAATGGCCATTTCAAAGTTTTGATTTGATGTGTGCGGGAAAATTTTTGGCGTGAGAGGGGTAGTTGCCCTCCAATCACTTTCGACTATTAAAAACAGCACTATCCCTTTCAATTTCCAATCGAATGAGCCCTTTTTGAATTTTCTACGACAACGCTTTCCTTAAAAACCTTAAATGCCCCAAGGGCATATCATACAACCTTTGCCCTGAGGGCTCTGGGGGGGGGGTTCATCCTCAAAGTCCTAATTTCAAGAACTTTCAACTACGTTCAAAAAATGGTTATCTCAAAATTTTGATTGGATGTGTTTGGGGAAATGATGGGTGTGAGACAGGGGTTTCACTTTTGACTGTTAAAAAGGGCACTAGCCCTTTCAATTCCCAATAGAATGAGCCCTTTTTGAAGTTTCTACGACAACACTTTCTATAAAAACATTGTAAGCCCCAGGGCATAAATTACAACCCTTTCCCCGAGGGCTGTGACGGGGTTGTCATCCTCAAAGACATAACTTCCGGACCTTTCAACTACGTTGAACAAAGTGGTTATCTCAAAATTTTGATTGGATATGTTTGGGGAAATGGTGGGCGTGAGAGGGGAGTTACTTGCCCTCCAATCACTTTGGACTAATAAAAAAGCTCTATCCCTTTCAATTTCCAATCCAATGCGTCCTTTTTGAAGTTTCTACGACAGCGCTTTCCGTAAAAACCTCAAATGCCCCGAGGGCATACCATACAATGCTGAGGGCTCTGGGGTGGGGCGGGGTCATCCTCAAAGTCCTAATTTCCAATCACTTTTGACTATGAAAAAGAGCGCTAGCCCTTTTAATTTCCAATTGAATGAGCCCTTTTTGAAGTTTCTACGACAACTCTTTCTATAAAAAACCTTTTATGACGCATAGGCATAACTTACAACCCTTACCCCGAGGGCCCGGGAGGGGGGGGGGGGGGAATCTCATCCTCAAAGACCTAATTTCCGGAACTTTCAACTACGATGAACAAAATGGCTATCTAAAAATTTCTATTGGATGTGTTTGGGAAAATGGGGGGTGTTAGAAGGGGATTAGTTTCCCTTTAATCACTTTCGACTATTAAAAGGGGCACTAACTGTAAAAACTTATAAGCCCCAGGGTATAGCTTAAAACCCTTGCCCTAAGGGCTGTTGGGGGAGTGTAGTACTAGCATCACAGTATTTGTGGTGGTAGCAGGACAAGTAGTAACAGCATCACTGTTATATTAATAGTAGTAAAAACACCAGTAGCAACAGTATTAATGACAGTAGTAGCATATGCATGTTGCCTTTGGTCAGTTAAACATCCTCTCAAGATGCCTTGGAAGTTTCACCTTGATACTGTAAGCCGTTGCAAAATTATTGCTGAAGTGCTCTTTTAACTCCCTTTTGAAGCCTTTTTTGTCTTAATACTCTAAGCCTTACGAGTTCTTGGCATTGAAGTAGTATTTGGAGTAGTTTAGTTGTAGTAGGATTAATATTATTAAAGATAGCAGGGATAGTAATGTTGGTAGTTGCATGAGCATATTGCATTTTGTCCATTTATCTTCCCCTTTAATTCTTGAGATACGCCCTTTTGACAATCTGCAAGCACATAGTGCATTTTGGTGTAGTTCAAATTCCACCTCAATATTCTGTCAAATTTTAACCTACATACGCATAGCCTCAATCGTACTGGTATCATGAAAGTTGTGGTAGGAACAAAGGTAGTAGTAACAGTGTTGTTTTACTAATAATAATAACAGTAGTAACAGCACTATTAATAGCAGTAGTAGCAGGTATATGTTACCTTTCTGTCAGTTGAAGATCTCACTCATGATGCCCCAGGGGTGCTCCCTTGATAGGGTAAATCGTTCCAAAAATATTGCTGGTTCACCCATATTAGCGATCAGCACTTAATGTGCTTTAGATATGCACATAGTATGTTTTGATTTAGTTCAATTTTCCCTCGGCGTTTCCTCAGATTTTTATTTCAATATTTTCGGCCTTGGTTATGCTCACTACAAAAGCAATAGTTTTAGTGATAACAGAGGTAGTAGCAGAAGTAGCAGTTCTGGCAGTAGTAGTAGTAGTAGTATCAATAGTAGTAGCAGTGGAGTCTAAATATTGCCTTTTTGGTCAATTGATCATTCGCTTATCATTTCCTGAAAATTCCAAATTAATATATTAAGTCATTCCTGAGTTACGCCTTTTGATAACCCGTGTGTACATTTATGTGTACTGATTTAGTTCAACACTTCCCTTAGCATTCTCTTACAGGCTCGCCTGAATACCCTTTGTCTTTTTGGAAAATAAAGGTCAAACATGCCCAACTTTCTCAATAACATATACCATATGCAAACAATGAACGAATTGTCTAACTTACAGTCCTTGCCCTGATGGATGTAGTGGATTTGACATGCTCAACGGCATAATTACTTGACCTTTTAACAATTTTAAACAAAATAGTTGTTTCTAGGTTTTGATTGGACGTGTTTAGGGAAATAATGAGCATAGTAGTAGTAGGTGGCAGTAGTAGTAGTAATAGTAGTAGTAGTAGTAGGAGTAGTAGTAGTAGTAGTAGTAGTAGCGTCCAAATATTGCCTTTTTGGTCAATTGATCATTCGCTTATCATTTCCTGAAAGTTCCAAATTAACATATTTAGTCATTCCTGAATTACGCCTTTTGATAACCTGTGTGTACATTATGTGTACTGATTTAGTTCAACGCTTCTCTTAGCATTCCCTTAAAGGCTCGCCTGAATACTCTTTGTCTTTTTGGAAAATAAAGGTCAAACATGCCTACCTTTCTCAATAACATATACCATATGTAAACAATGAGCGAATTGTCTAACTTACAGTCCTTGCCCTGATGACTGTAGGGGATTTGACATCCCGAAAGCCATAATTACTTGACCTTTTAACAATTTTTAACAAAATAGTTGTTTCTAGGTTTTGATTGGACGTGTTTAGGGAAATAATGATCGTAGGGGGGGGGGGTCGGTTCCTTCCAATCACTTTTGATTCTTAAAAGGGCACTATAACTTCCTATTTTTCCAATCAAAGGAGCCCCATCCAAAGTTTATACGACCACTCATTCCATAAAAACTTTTTATACTCCTGGGGTATAACATACAACCCTTGTACCTGGGTTTGGTGGGAGGGGTGTGAAAATCCTGGATGTATTGTTTTATATTCTGTTAACTATTAAAAAAAAATGGTCATCTCACAATTTCAATCCGATGTGTTCGGGGAAAAGGAGGCTTTCTGGGGAGGAGGGGTAGTTTCCTTCCATTACTCTTGAATCTAAAAAAGGAACTAGAACTTTCAGTTTTAAATGAAATGAGCTTTTCTAAAGTATATGTGACTACCCCTTCCATAGAAACCTTACATACCCCCGGGGTACAGCTTACAACTCTTACCCACAGGCTCTGGGGGTATGTTTCAACACCGAAGTCCTTAATATATGGTTCTTGGACTATTTTGAATAAAGTGGCTATCAAAATTTTTATTGGATACATATGGAGAAAAGGGGACACGGGGGGGGTCCTTGCCCTCTGACCACTTTTGACTCCTAAAAAGGGCACTAGAACTTCTGATTTTCAATCGAATGAGCCCCTTCTGAAGTTTTAACAACCACCCCTTTCATAAAAAACCTTATATACATAATGGGCAACTAGTATAACTTGTAGTCCTTGCCCTGAGGGCTGTGTCTTTGGGGGTTCAACCCCAAACACATAATTACTGGACCTTTCAACTATGGTGAACAAAATGGTTAAATTATAAATAGATGTGTTTGAGTAAATTTTGGGCGTGGGGGGGGGGCGGGATTGGTGCCACAAATTGGCAAAAAACGCTAGTTTGCGTGGTATAATCTGTTTGGTCACTTGAAATATGCTCTTTTTTTATATTTCCAACGTTTAATTTCTATTTTAATGATCCTTCTTTCAATCTTTAGTGTAATTGGTCTGGTAAGAACACCCCCGGAAAAAATTAAAACAAATAAACCATCATACGTAATCTTTGTTCTTGGAAAAAAATCCTATGTTTTTGTAGATAGGAGCTTGAAACTTACGTAGAAAATTTCTCTAATATACAGAATCTAATGGTGTAATTTTCATTAAGGTCACTTGCCATTTTGGGGCGGTTTCCCCTTTCTCGGAAATCAGACGAATTTTCTCATGCTCTTAGCTCTTGATAGGTGGCATTAAAATTAGTGGGTTTTATATATTTAGATTCAGTATAAAGTGCCAATCCTTATATATGTATTAATTGTTATCCAAATTCCCTTTTTAGTGTTTCGGTTAATTTTGACCCAATCGCTCCTTACTTACAATTCGTTACCACCAACAATTTGACGAAGTAATGGTGTGACTGGGTGATCTTTTTCTGTAGGCGCTACCCTTGCATACAGCTAGAAAAGGTATTTACACAGGATTTTGTTTAAGTGTGTTTGTAGGGGGGATGGGATATCTTTGAAAAAGGAAAATTATTTGGGAAACATGTGAAAAATCAAGATCTTGGGAGGGGGGAATGGACCCAAAAAAAACTAAAGTTACCCTACTTTTCTAACTGTCAATTTTACAAAAGTACTTATAAATTATTTTCTAACTATCAAAATTGGTGCCATATTTTAAAATCCTGATCTTTTTTTTTTTTTTTTTTTTTTTTTTTTTTTTTTTTTTGTAAACAGAGTGTGTTATAACAGTCTCTGTCCAATGTTTGGTTGGCAATTCTTTTCAAAAGTATAATGTAATGCCATGACCACGATTCATAAAAAAGTACCCTAGTGAAAAACTGTTTGACAAGGATACTGAATATTACATTGGTGACTTTTGGCCCGCGCTATATATCACAATAAAAAATCGCAGAAAGCATATAAATCACCAGGATGCAAAGCTAAAATATAGCCTCAGATTAAATTGCTAAAGTCATTTAATTGAGTTCTTATTGCAAAACTAAAGCGAAAATCGGGGTTGTAACCTCAAGCCTCCAAATCTTCTTTCCTGACACAAAGCGTATCAGTGGTGCTAATTGCGCACCACAGGTGACTAATGGCCCTTTAAAAATGGAATACATCACCGTCCAACTCTATTTAACAGCCTTGTTAACATTGGATCTAAATCTGTGCATCTCCTCTATAAGGAAAAGGATTAATTACTGCTTTATCCATCATGAAACTTATTAAGAAATGTGTTTTGTGAGCAGTGATAAAATCAAGTAGAATAATTTGTTGGGAGTTTTGTTTTAATATGCTTTAATGTCTCGTTTTTTTCTTACTTCAGCTTCAATTCAGATGGATGTTTAGGGTTCAGGTGATTTTATTTTTAAGAAAATAAAAAAATATCGCAAAATATGCAAGTCACGAACAGATTATAATAGGATGTATAATACAAATTTCCAAATTTCATAAGTTTGGCAGTATGTAATTAGTCTTTAACAGGATTAGATTTTAAAAAAACAATTATTTTCAACTGAAAATAAGGAGTAATATTAAAACTTTAAACGAACAGAGATCTTACGTATATGAGTGGGGCTGCTCCCCTTCAAAAACTTACTCTTTATGTTTTTTATTACGTATGAAAAGCTTCTTATTGTTCTAATTATGCGAACAGAGCTTCAGGAGTCCTTCTTATAGAATTGGGCCGGAATTCAAACTTTAGCGTAAAAATCAATGTGTTGAGGAGGAGCAACCCCCTTCATAAACGTAATAATTTCTGATCATTTTAAGTTTTAATGTCGCTCCTTAATTTCAGTTGAAAAAAAATCGTTTTTCATTTATTTTCTTATCGTTTTTAAGTAATTCCAGGAAATCTGGTTACACCTCCACGGATATATTCCTCCTCCCCACAGGTTTATTCTCTACACAATTCAATCCTGGCGAAAATTAACCCCAGACAATTATTCTTAATATCTCCAAGCGTAAAATTGAGAAAGAAAGAGAGAGAGAGAGAGAGAGAGAGAGAGAGAGAGAGAGAGAGAGAGAGAGAAAGAGAGAGAGAGAGAAGGAAAGAGAGAGAGAGAGAGAGAGAAAGAACACATACAAACATATACAGACAGAAATACAAACACACAAAGACAGACAGAGAAACGTGCAATCACCCACGCAGACACAAATGCACAGTGAGACAGACAAGCAAACAGTCGCTCGGGCACACACAGGCACAGAGAGAAAGAGACAAAAGCACCTACAAACACAAAGAGTCAGCCATACAACCACACAAAGACAGACACGGGGACATGCAAACATCCACTCAGACACACAAGCATAGTGAGAGAGACAAGCAAACATCCGCTCAGAAACACAGGTACAAAGAGCGAGAGATACAAAGACACATAAAAACACACAGATTCAGACATACTAACAGACAAGCACAGACACGGGGAAGAGCAAACATCTGCTCAAACACATAGGCACAGAGAGAGAGAGAGAGGGGGAGAGAGAGAGAGAGAAAACACATGCAAACACACAACACACAAACATAAAATGACAGACACGGGCAAAAGCAAACTACCACTCAGAAGCACAGGCAGAAAGAGAGAGAGACAAAAACACATACAAACACACAGAGTCAGACACACAGACACAAAGTTACAGAAATGGGGACAAGTAAACATCCGCTCAGATTTACAGGCACAGAGAGAGAAACAAAAACACAGAATCAGACACAGAAACACACAGACAAACACAAGCAAACCTCCACTCAGACACACAAGCACAGAGAGTATGAGAGAGAAAACACATGCAATCAGACAGATTCAGACAAACAAACCGACAAAGACAAACACGGAGAAAAGCAAACACAGAGACAGACACATAGGTATCACCCGCTCAGACACATGCGCATAAAGAGAGAGAGAGAGAGAAAGAGAAAGAGAGAGAGAGAGAAGATTACCTAAAACCATCCAGAATCAGACACAAAAACAAACAAACCCGGACAGAGAAACAAACAATCACCCACTCAAACACATTGACAAAGTGAGAGAGACAAACAAAGATACGCTCAGACGCACAGTCACAGAGAGAGAGAGAGCGAGAGAGAGAGAGAGAGAGAGAGAGAGAGAGAGAGAGAGAGAGAGAGAGAAAAAAACACCTATAAGCACACAGAGTCAGACATACAACAAAACAAAGAGAAGCAAGAAAACACCTGCTCAGACACACAGGTACAGAAAGTAAGAGAGACAAAAAATGTACAAACACAGAGATTCAGACATATAAACACTTAAAAAAGGACACAGGGACGAGTAAACACCCGCTCATAACACATAGGCATAGAGAAAGAGGGAAAGAGAGAGAGAGAGAGAGGCAAACAACCGCTCAGACACACAGGAATAGAGAGAGAGAAACAACAACACCTACAATTACACCGACTCAGAGACACAAACACACGATGACTGACATAGGCACAAGCAAACATCCACTCAGACTCATAGGCACAGAGAAAGAGAGAGAGAAAGAGAGGGAGAGAGGGAGAGAGAGAGAGAGAGAGAGAGAGAGAGAGAGAGAGAGAGAGAGAGAGAGAGAGAGAGAGACAAAAACACACACAAACACACAGTGTCAGACACACAAACACACAAAGAGAAACAAGCAAACACCCGCTCAGACACAAAGGCGTAGAGAGTGAGAGAGACAAAAACACATACAAACACACAGATTCATACACACAAACACACAAGGACAGACATGGAGACAAGCAGACACCCAATCAGACACATAGGCACAGAAAGAAAGAGAGAGAGACAGGCAAACAGCTGCTAAGACACGGAGACACATTATGAGATAGATAAAAACCCCTACAAACGCACAAAGACAGACACGGGGGCCAGCAAAAATACGCTCAGACACACAGATACAGTGAAAGAGGAGAGAAAGAGACAAAAACACCTACAAACATACAGACAATAACTGTACAGACAAACATATAAGACATTGTCTGTCCTTGTGTGCACATTAACACACAAGGCCAGACAAGGGGACAAGCAAACATCTACTCAGACACACAGGTACATAGGGAGAGAGAGAGAGAGAAAGAGAAAGAGAGAGAGAGAGAGAGAGAGAGAGAGAGAGAGAGAGAGAGAGAGAGAGAGAGAGAGAGAGAGAGAGAGAGAGAGACAGAAACACCTAAAAGCGCACAAAATAAAACATTCAAACACGCAAAGACAGACCAAAAAATATGCAAACACCCACTCAGACACATAGTCTTAGTGAATGGCTAGGAATCATGCCAATTTAGAAGAAATAACAGAACGCCTGGAATCTCAGGTAGGCTGCCAGGGGTGGAAATCTTGCAAGCTGAATGCTAGAAAAAGGGATGATATGACCTCAGAGGTGGATATGTTCTAGAAATAATATGAGAATTTCTCTATTAGTACTACTTTTTAAGTTATCTCGAGCGAGAACATTTTTAACCTCCTTTAACGCCTAGCCAGAGTCTTGATTCCACCCCCCGGAATGAATAGACACTGACCAAACTCCTCTGCGGGGCGCGGGATGGGTAGGAACAAGAATTTCTCGAAATAGAATTTTTCCCGCCTTTGCGTGTTTTGATGTTTTTGCTGAAAAATATCCCCTGGGTTGCATGAGGTTTTATGCAAAGTTGCAAAGGGGGTTTATGCAAAAATCCGAGATTCTGTTGAACGTGGATTCAGTTAAACGGGATTCAGATGCACGGTTATGAAATTGGGTCTCATTTATATCTACATCGGAAGGGTGGGGTTAAACAGAGGCTAAGTTGAACGGGGGTTAAGTTAAATGGGTTATATTGTACTAGGGTTGATACACTTGTGAGTATAAATGCAACATGCCTCCCCTTTGAATTTATTGAGAGCCCAAGCTAGAAGTTAAATGTTCTTTGAATTTCTGAAAATCCAAGGGAATATTGAATCTCCTGTTTCAGAGGCGGGAATGTCGTATGGGGCACGTTCGTTTCTAAAAAGTACTGCTAATTCTATTAAATAAACTGATAACAAAGACATTTATTTTAGCCGAAAAAGACTGTGTCTCTTCAGTACATAGGGTTTTCAAGCGAATTGTGACATAAAACTAGAGTAGAGGGGGAGGTGCTACTCCCATGTGGCACCCCTGCTGCCACCTACAACTTTTTTTAACATCATATATGAGCACGAGAACCACGTTGTTTATGGTTTTTGTCAATGAGAATTTGAAAAACAGGAATTTTCTCACATTTATGTATGTTTTCTTGGATGGTTATGTGTGTTGGTCGATTTATTTGATGTTTTTCATGGATGTTTAATGGTTTTTGTCAGTGAGAATTCGAAAAACAGGAACATTGTCACATTTATGGATGTCAACAGCAATTCATGTCTGTTATATGGTTTTCTCAGTGAGAATGAAAAACAGGAATTTTCTCACTTGGATTTACATAATCGCTAGGGGAAATTATTGATTCACGAGGGGGGAATTAAGAAACAAACATGGCTTCTTTGATCTTTAGGTGAACCTAGCCTGTAAACTCGATTTACATAATCGCTAGGGGGAATTATTGATTCACGAGTGGGGGAATTAAGAAACATTATGGTTTCTTTAATCTTTAGGCCTGAGGGATTTATTTATTATTGTTGTTTTGGACAAGTGCATGCTAGGGATGAATGTCAAGGTGTCCTGGAACAGGAAACAGTTATATCACATGTGTCCTTCTCAGCCAATCAGCGAGTCGGATACATCCTCCTTCTCAGCCAATCAGAGACGTGCTTACATATGATTTCCCCGTTACATAACAATTCGCCCTTGAGATTTCGTATATAACGGGCATGCAATGTGATTAAATTATCAGAAAGTTCCAGAACACAATGGATAGAACACATGAAATTATTGATGATCTTGAAGCCTTGGCAGCCACAATTAGCAATGTAAGTTATGTTTTCATTTTTTTTTTTCAAAATAAAATTGTTTTCCGTGGTCACCCTCTACTATATTCGGGTAAACCCCCCCCCCCCTATACAAACGCCACTATAGGATGTTTATACTCGATAAAAAGCGTAAAATACGCTCTTTTTTCGTTACGTAAACCCCATCCTTCCTCCCCCCTCTTTTTACGACCTTAATTCTAGAAAAAATAAATAATTTTCTTTCGTTAATTTTATGAAATTTTATGTGTCTATATCCTAGCTAAACGCGACCATTTACTTCCGTCACTGTTGTTATTAACCGAACCTGGTTTTGACATAATGATCTACGCGAGGTTAAAATTAGCTGTCACCCCTTTTCCTATGTGTTTACGAGCGCGGCAGCCAAAGTCAAAAGGAACTGTTTCTCCGTCAAAATTAAATACATAAAATATTTTTTTTTACCCTCAAAACCAAACCCCCCCCCCCTCACCGTTTTACAAAAAAATTCTCGCAAAAAGAAATAATTATCATTTCGTTAAATTTATGCAATTTTAAGTGTTCTATATCCTAGATAAAAGCGACCATTGACTTCCGTCACTGTTGTTATTAACCCGCTCTGGTTTGACACAAGGCTCTCCGGCGCGAGGCCTATAATTAGCTGTCACCCTTTTCCCTCTGTGTTTACGAACGCAGCAGCCAAAGTCAAAAGGAACTGTTTCTCCGTCAAAATTAAAACACTTTGAGGCAATTGTAATAATTAGGCGCAGACGCAATGTGCTATTTTGGAGAAGAGAAACAGATTATTTTCAAGCTTTCTTTTGATAAAGTTTCTTTTATATTCCCGGGAGGGGAGCGTGAATCCAGGATTTTTTGCTGGGGAGGGGGTTAGCACTTTTAATAGTGACAAAATAGAAAAGATAATTGTTTCTTACCTTAAGTGCTTCTTCATCATTTAGTGATTTTAGCTATAACATTTGAATAAAAGGTAGTAAGATATGGCTTTCGCTTGAATAAAACACATGATTAACTCAATGAGAGGGTAGACTTAGGGTGGGTTAATTTTCCTAAATTTAGGGGGAGAGAATATGGGTTTTTTGCTTTACTAAAATGCAATACTTTTCTAAACAAAATTGTAGTTAATAACTTTCTTTCTGTAAAAAAGGGGCAAATTATTTAGATACTAACTTTTCCCCTTCTTTTTAAGGCAAATTGTGAAGAATGCCAATC